>NC_136902.1:7455640-7463140 GCF_949606895.1 Notothenia rossii
ATTCCTTCGTCCTGTTTGAATCCTGTTTGTTTGTGTTGACGCAGCAGTATTTGACTGTAAGGAAACCAGCAGGTTCATCAACTGACATCTCCCTCTCTTGCTCTCATAGGCAAATGTCTCTCTCTCTAGTATGCATAGTCAACACGGATTAAAAACAAACTGTGGGCCCTACTGAGAGTTAAAGGGAATTCATCTACTTAAAATTAAGAATGAAAAAGATGAATCAATAAATCGTCAATATTCAATTTACTGGCATCTATAATCCGTTTAAGTCATTTCTTTGAAGTGACAATTAAAGACCTGATGTTGCATTTTTAGAAACTTATGGACAATTTAGTCTGGAATCACTTAGCCTGCTAACACGAGACCACTGTTATACTGTGTATACTGTGTGTACTTTATCATTTTTATATATGTCATATTATACTATAAATTACACTGCTTCTCTTGCATGTTTTGGTAAAATGCTACATAACTGCATTTCCTTGTCTCAGTACTCAGGTGTGGTGACAATAAGTTGAATCAAATATAATCTAAAAAATGTAATAGAAATCTCATTGTGTAAATATTTGCAAGCATCAATGGTCCACTCCCGATATTTTCACAGTATCAATATCAAGGCAACTGGTGAACAAATGTTGTCCTTTTGCATACAGTATGTACCAATGACGTGCCAATAGCATCTCCCTTAGTACAGCTAAAATTGGTGACCTATTGTTTCATACAGGTCAACGGGAGCCAGTAAAAGTTCAACAAACATAAGGTAAAGGTCAAGATGAAGTTAAGAGGAGGTGGGCGAAAGAACAGGAAACACACACACAGAGGACTGGCACATTGAATCTCTGTTGGACATACTCGTACACTTCCTTTTCCTGCCATACATAGCTGCCACTTTCTCTGTGTGTTAAAGGTGTGTTATTGTCAGTACGTCACCTGATGAACTCTCTGATCGTCAGAGTTATGAACTCATTACCTTTGTTTCAGACTAGCTTTAAGAATACTTCCAAAATACAATTTACAGTAGGTGCTTATGTTACTAACTTTGTCTAATTGTCACTGTGGATTTCTCCTAAATTCAGTAAAAAGTAAGCTTTAGATCAGCGGCTTTCAAAGTGTGAGGCGCGCCTCCCCTGGGGGGCGCAAGAGAGCTTCAGGGGAGGCGCAGCGTGAGAAAAAAATAACGAGAAACAGTGAAATCTAGCTAGTTAACTTCAGCTAACTTAATGCGAGCGGCAACATGGATCGATTTTTAGTGAAGTTACCTAAAGTGAAAGAGGAGACAGCGTCTGGCAGAAAACGTCCGCTTTGTTTTGAAATAAAAGTTGTGGCTCATCGGACATTTATGAGAGAAAATCCCGAATGTCCGAGTGCAAGTGAATGCAGCACAAGATGTGAGCCGCCTTGTAACCCCTCCCCCGGCCGTGGCGTTCATTTGAACGGGACGGCGCATTCGGACCCCAAGTAGACGGAAGGAATGAGGTATTTGCGGTCTGCAATGACAGAGAAGAGACTGTGAAGTTTGGCTGTACGCAGCATTGAATCAAAACGCACTAAAGCTGTTGATATTAATACGTGTGTAGTGTTTTGCTGAACAAGATTGTAATCGCCGCATTCAGCTGCAATAGGCGTGACAACTTGATGCTCTGCTCACGGATGAATCGATGAGCATACAAAACTGTTAAGATGATGAACTTACGTGTGTAAATATTTTTTTTTCTTTGTGGGGGTTTGCCCCCAAAAAACAGTTTTAAGTCCTGAGAAAGTCAAATAAGACGGTGTGTAAAACTACACTGCCCAGCCAAAAAAAAGTAACCACTTTGATTTAACTAGGCCAGTAGGTAAGGGCATTCCAATAATACCCCTGCATTATAGCAACAACAATAATAATAATAATAATAGCAATAATAATTGGGAGGGGGGGCGCAGCTGTTCTTGTGTTCTCTAACGGCCCGTCCACACAGCGGCGTGCGTTGACGCTTCACCATTCACTTTGAATGGGGTGACGTCACGTTTTGCCGAACTGCATTGTGGGAAGCGACACGGCAAAAGTTGAGCAATGTTCAACTTTTGACGCCTCGGCAGAAGCGTCAGCCAATCGAATCATATGCCAGTACAAGCTCTAGCCAATCAAACCGCTGCTTGTGTGTCAGGGGCGGGAGATTCATGTGATTGGTTGTTGGTCGAGTTTCAGACCCACCCGCCGGCAAGCGAAAACGCTGTGTGGACGGGCCGTAAGGGGAGGCTCACCTTCCCACACTTTGAAAACCCCTGCTTTAGATAATGATGTAATAATGTCACTTTTTGGTTTTCCCCCTGCCTGTAGTGTCCTAGGTTTGTGTGCATGTAAATGGTCTGCAAAAGCTAAAATCTCTGTGTTCCCTCCAGAGTGTGTTTCTCTCCGAACGACTCCCCCCCATCCTGCCTAAAACTCATCCATTGGACTCCTTATTTACTTCAGTAATATGGTGACATCACTATGTAACGCTCAAGCTTCTATTGGCTAGCGCTCCAACACATTGTACCTGATAGGCTAAGGGCGGGGCATCCCTGTCTCCTCTTGCAGGTTCAGTTTTTGACTGAAAACACCTGCGCTTATTCAGATACACAAATCCATATTCAAATCAGTTTTTCCTGCAGAATGAAAGAGGAGGAGGATCCAGATGAACCAATCAAAACACATGTCACGCTCAATACATGCAGAGAGAGGATGCAAATATTAGTCGAGTAGCTGCAAAAAATCATACCTACTGAATATTGTACCTGTCATAAATCCTTGGAATTATGGTGGAATTGAGTTCTATATTCATGTAGTTTTTTCATTAGTTCATTCACAGCTCTGGCAACTGCTTGATATTTACAATGTTAAAAGAGATCCATAGACAGTTTTGTTGTTAAAGAAATTACAATCTAATTCAGATGTGCCTTATTCCCAAATATTGTATTAGTATTGGACCATAGTAGTTTCACAGATGTTATACAAATATATTATGTTTAAACTCCAAGGGGAAGCTTTAAAGAGGCCTTTTGGGGTTTTACCTCTCCTGTAGTGTTCTATATAGGCTTTTGTGCATGTCAATGGTTTACAAAGGCCTGCTTGAACCACCTCGATTGGACTCCATTGTTTACTTCCTGAACTCAGTGACATCACTATTTAACACTAGCACTTCTATTGGCTAGCACTCCAACACGTTTTACGTGATAGGCTAAGGGGCGGGACATCTCTAAGTGGTTGACCAATCCCAACAGAGCCGGCCAGCTAACCACTCAGAGCAGACTGGGCTCTGGTTTCAGACAGAGGGTGAAAAGAGGTGCTGCAGCACAGGCAGTATGAGAACAATAAAGAGCTTTTTGAACATTAAAGCATGGAGACATGTCCCAGTAGAGACACTACATACTGATATACACCTGAACATCAGCAGGAGAGGACTCTTTAAAGGAGAGACACTACATACTGATATACACCTGAACATCAGCAGGAGAGGACTCTTTAAAGTAGAGACACTACATACTGATATACACCTGAACATCAGCAGGAGAGGACTCTTTAAAGTAGAGACACTACATACTGATATACACCTGAACATCAGTAGGAGAGGACTCTTTAAAGTAGAGACACTACATACTGATATACACCTGAACATCAGCAGGAGAGGACTCTTTAAAGTAGAGACACTACATACTGATATACACCTGAACATCAGCAGGAGAGGACTCTTTAAAGTAGAGACACTACAAACTGATATACACCTGAACATCAGCAGGAGAGGACTCTTTAAAGTAGAGACACTACATACTGATATACACCTGAACATCAGCAGGAGAGGACTCTTTAAAGTAGAGACACTACATACTGATATACACCTGAACATCAGCAGGAGAGGACTCTTTAAAGTAGAGACACTACATACTGATATACACCTGAACATCAGCAGGAGAGGACTCTTTAAAGTAGAAACACTACATACTGCTATACACCTGAACATCAGCAGGAGAGGACTCTTTAAAGTAGAGACACTACATACTGATATACACCTGAACATCAGCAGGAGAGGACTCTTTAAAGTAGAGACACTACATACTGATATACACCTGAACATCAGCAGGAGAGGACTCTTTAAAGTAGAGACACTACATACTGATATACTGTACACCTGAACATCAGCAGGAGAGGACTCTTTAAAGTAGAGGCACTTCATACTGATATACACCTGAACATCAGCAGGAGAGGACTCTTTAAAGTAGAGACACTACATACTGATATACACCTGAACATCAGCAGGAGAGGACTCTTTAAAGTAGAGACACTACATACTGATATACACCTGAACATCAGCTGGAGAGGACTCTTTAAAGTAGAGACACTACATACTGATATACACCTGAACATCAGCAGAGTATGTCCTCTTTAAGGCACAGCAGCATTTCTCTGACCTGTAAACTCTCTACATGGTCAGATTATTAAACCTGCTGAAGTTACAGCGCCCTGGTGCACTGATCTGCTCTCAGACCAAAATAATAAACCAGTGGACTGGGAGAACGCCAGAAAAGGAGATCAGTCCACCTTCAGTGTTACTGTCAGTTTATGGTGTGAAAGCAGAGATCCTGAAGCACAGCTCTGTCTGAGAGCAGATACCTGAGCTTTAGCATAAAATCAAAACAAAAGCTACAAAAAAATCTGCTAAAAATGAAGTGTGCAGGAAACCGTGTTGTATTACTCTGTCTTATATGTGCTTGTGCAAATCATGCAGTACTTAATAGTATTTACATTGTGTTCCTCACCACGTGTTAAACTAGTTGAGCAAGTGAAGGGGAAGTGTGTGTCATATACTGTAGAACAAACACAGGTCTTTACTGACATAATGTACCAACACAGGCACTAGGGCTGCACAATTAATAGACATTTGATCAACATTCCAATATGGACTAGTGCTCTTTTCAAACACAGTAAGCACAATAATCCATTTATAATAATTAATATCATGGTGAAATGTTCCTTTACAAATATATGCTTTCAGGGCTGAAAAAAGAGCATTTGCATTAACAAATAATGGATTGTTTGCCTATGTCCTGATGGGATGTAATGTAATAATGTTGAAATGTGCCTTCTATTATTGATTTTCTACAAAAGATATATATTCTTAGTGGAGCTTTTAATAATATATAATGTTGTAATAGCATGTATCAGACCACAGAAGGCCAACAGAGTAAAGAAAAATATCCGTAGTAAAGTAAAGGACAATGAGTTCACAGTAAAGAGTGTGTGTGGATTTAAGTCCATTGAAACACACCTTAAAAAGGAAAGTCCTCCAAACACTTATAGTAATTATAACTGCTATTCCTGGCTGGCGCGTATACTTTATTTAGTTATTAGGTTGTTCTACTATTAAACTTGATATGTACCGCCCCCTTTGCTGTATCAATGAAGATTTAAGTGCATGTAAAACAGACTTAACATCATGACACAATACACTATTAAACTTACGGGACACTGAGTTCACGGTTAAGAGTGCGTGTGTAGACTTATGTAAAACACACTAGAATGTCAACTGTCCACATAACATGTTGGAATGTGCTTTAATTATTGACTTAATGGTCAAAATAAAACAACAGATGTAGATAATTAGTGAAGCTTTTACATACAGAATTATAATATAATAATAATAATAAGGATTTTAAGAATTGTTCAGGCTACAGAAGGCCAACAAAGTAAGGAAATGTGTATAAATTATTACATATTTAAAGTATTAAGTATGTAAGTGCATGTAAAACAGACTTAATATCATGAGGATCCTTTTGTTTCTATCTTCTTATGGGATTTAATTTAGTAATGTTAAAATGTGCCTTTCATTACTCACTTCATGGGCTAAAACAACAGGTCTAGATTCTTAATGGAGTTTTAGGTAAAATAAAGGGATTTTAAGTAGCATTAGGCTACAGAAGGCCAACAAAGTAAATCAAATCTATATTACAAAAATATAAATAGATTTAAATGCATTTGAAATCCTTTTAAAGTCAAATGTCCATTTATAATAATAATTTTCATCTTGAGATGTCTAGTAGAATATCCTTAGAAGGATAAAACCAGTCTCCTTATGTAATCTATAGATTAGATTATAGACACTACATTATAATGTAGTGTAACAATGTTAAAATATGGCTTTAATTATTGACTTTCTGGTGCAAAACACCAAATATGAAATATGCCTTCAATAGACCTGTATAAAACAACCAATTTAGAGTGTTTACATGAATAGACAACGGGGTTCTGACTGTTATGACATGTGACACTGACTCAATATTAAAGCAAATGTGTAGCTACATATAAAGTACATTGTGTGTGAACATCTCCACAGTAAACAGTGCACGGGGATCACCACAGGGTGCACGCGGACAGCCACTCACCCCAGGGTGCTGATGAAGCCGTTCACCGTGCCCTCTGCGTACAGGGACACGATATCCCCGATGTGCAGGAAACTGGAGGCAGAGTCAGACATCCTGAGCTGATCCTGGATCCGCGCACACACTCAGGTTCAAAGTGTCTCCCCTGTCCTCTCGCCTTCTCTCTCCGTGAGAAAACTACAGAAACTAGAACCTCTTCATGCAGCTGGAGGCTTCCAGTATTCACATTCAACCTGTGTTCTCAGTCCGCCTTCACACACTCACTGCCGGGTTCTGCATAACAGCAAACATGGAGAAAAACTCTGTAAAAAGTTCCAAAAACATTCAAACAGCAACTCCAGAGAGGCGGGTACAGCGGAGGGATTCTGCACAGAAACTGCACATATCCCGAAAGTGTCGTAGAAATCCTCAATGTGAGTTTGCACACACGCACTCAGAGAGAAGTGTAGATACAAGACGACTTCACTGTTCCCTCCCTCTCTGTCAGTGTGTGTGTGAGTGTGTATCGAAGACTGCTAGAAACCAGGAAGTGAGCCGAGGTGTTGATAAGGCTGACAGACAGCTTCAAGAAAGGAAAGCCGCCTCAGGGCCAAACACACACACACACACACACACACACACACACACACACACTCCTGCACACACACACATACACGCACACACTCATGCACGGGCAAGCCCCTAAGGCACGTGCACGAGTACACACGCCCCCCTCCCTAAATGACCTAAAAAACACAAATTAAGTGACATTTCCAGAAATGAAACAGATAAGATTATATTTTAAAAGGTGCAAAGTTCTTCCAGTTGATGTTTCACCTTGACAATAGAAGAAAAATTAAATGCTGCCTCAAAGTCGCTTTACATGCTTTTTCCTGAGCTCACATATGTCATCGTTGGGTGGAATATATAGCAAAAAAATAATATATTATTATTTTGTAGATCACTCCTCTAGTCCATATACTGTTAAAAAACTTTATTACACACATTTTGCATTTGTTGTTCGACATATCGTAAGAGTTCAAGTGGAGTTTGCTGCTTTTTCCCAGAGCTTTCAACCAAATCTAATCTGAAGATCTGGCCCTTTATCTGCAACCCTCACGT
>NC_136902.1:7468140-7480013 GCF_949606895.1 Notothenia rossii
ACCTACCCCACCTTTAAACTAGATGTGTACTACTGTCAGTTAAATACACCCTACTGTATATTGTGTGTACTCTAAAACTAGTTTCCTCTTCACGTCCTTTCCTCTTCTTTCTTCTCTCTCAAACTTCTTGTCCACAGATCTCTGTTATTTTCATTATAAGACTTAAAGCTCAAGTCATTACATTTCCAGGAATCAAGATGAAGAGAGTTCAAATGTATTTTGTGTGTGTGTGTGTGTGTGTGTGTGTGCGTGTGCGTGTGCGTGTGCGTGTGCGTGTGCGTGTGCGCGTGTGCGTGTGCGTGTGTGTGTGTGTGTGTGTGTGTGCGTGCGTGCGTGCGTGCGTGCGTGTGTATGTGTGTGTGACACAGTTGGGTCTACCTTTTGAAGTGATGGGAGCTGATGCTCGGAGGATGGACAGATTTAGAAAGAGATAGCTGTCTAAATAGGGAGAAGATCTAAAAGTGAAGAGGGGAGATTTTTCCATCTGAACTTCAAAAACACAAACTTCTTTAAGAGGTCACACACTCAGACGAGGTCGCATAACTGGGGCGAACCCAGGGAAGAGGAAATAAAGAGACAACAAGGTGACAGAGGGGTGAAATGACAGTTAATAATTAATAATAAGGGCTTGTTTGGGCTGTTTCAACTGATGAAAAGTGGCTGCACTCTATGGTTGAGTAACATGTTTATCATGGGGACACATTGCATAAACTATTCGGGCAACAATAAGATGTTTGCAGATATTATTTTAGACAAAAGTCGTCCTTATTAGGATTTCAGTTGAATTCAATGTAGTTGGATTGTTATGAGTCCATAGCACACTTTGATTGAACTAAAGCAGTTCCATCAACTCACAAATAGCAGCTAAAACAGGATTTCATATATGTTATTATGTTGCTCTGTAAGATATTAAACTGATAAGCAGAATGTTGTATTCAACATAAACATTGATTGTTGTCCATAAAAAAGGGCCACATTTCTCAGGAATTTCAAAATAAGAGCGCAGTCAAAAGATCGTGATATGTATTTTCTGAAGGAAATGATATTGCCTTGTTCATCAAAACCCTGTAACTCAGCCCCTTTGTCACTGCTGATACATCTGACAGAATCTGAGTTGAAAAGACAATAAGTGAGTGATAAGTGACATCAAAGTATAATTTACAATTATTACAACTGGACTGAATCATTTTTTGTCCAATCGTGGTCATAGTTTTGTGATAAAGTCTCGTGAAAAAGGTGAATCTGTTCTTAAATATCACGACTTTCTACAAATAAACGGTCTTTTTTCCTTGAAGTAAAACATAATAATGGTTTTAAGCGCCCGGTCCTTTGAGCATTATGTTGTTTATGTGTTTGGAACCTTTTGTATTTCTGTTTATGAAGTGTGTTATTTGTGTGTGTTTCTGTGTCCATTTATAGAGGAGATGATGAGTTTTGCTCGGTTTTGTTTCCATTGACCTGCGTGTATAGCTTATAAATACAGTAACTTGCACCTTGGAGCTAAGTTTGAGTGGACAGCAGTGGACGCTGCATCGTGTCCCATTAATGATAACTGTGATTGGCACGGAGAGTAAACACATGAGGTCTGACCTGTCAGTGAAAGTGGGTTACATCCCTCGTGAACACAGCAGTTTGCGGGTGTCTTATTTTTGAGGTCATCTCAGAGCTACAGCGAGATGATTCGCTCCAAAGAAAACATCTAACGTCCGCTCGGGCAGATTTAGATCGGATTTAAGGGAAAAGTTGGAATTTCACGCTCTGCTGTTTCACACCGACATTTTCCACAGACTTTTAACCCATATACGGTGTGTGTGTGTGTGTGTGTGTGTGTGTGTGTGTGTGTGTGTGTGTGTGTGTGTGTGTGTGTGTGTGTGTGTGTGTGTGTGTGTGTGTGTGTGCATGTGCGTGTGTCCACTGACCCCTGTTGCCCTCCATGTCTTTCCTCTGCAGAGACTGACAGCCTTATATAGAGCTGCAGTAGCGGAGCAGGACACTGTCTCCATTCCCACCATCCTCTCACCTGATTGGTTGATGAAGGAGACCCCTGCAACCTGTTGATGATACCAGAAGATGATCCATTTACACTGTGATTAGGAGAAAGGCCATTAAGTTAATCTCAATTACTGTATCTCTATGTGTTTTCTTCTGTACTTAAAGAGTCCTCTCCTGCTGATGTTCAGGTGTATATCAGTATGTAGTGTCTCTACTTTAAAGAGTCCTCTCCTGCTGATGTTCAGGTGTATATCAGTATGTAGTGTCTCTACTTTAAAGAGTCCTCTCCTGCTGATGTTCAGGTGTATATCAGTATGTAGTGTCTCTACTTTAAAAAGTCCTCTCCTGCTGATGTTCAGGTGTATATCAGTATGTAGTGTCTCTACTTTAAAGAGTCCTCTCATGCTGATGTTCAGGTGTATATCAGTATGTAGTGTCTCTACTTTAAAGAGTCCTCTCATGCTGATGTTCAGGTGTATATCAGTATGTAGTGTCTCTACTTTAAAGAGTCCTCTCCTGCTGATTTTCAGGTGTATATCAGTATGTAGAGTCTCTACTTTAAAGAGTCCTCTCCTGCTGATGTTCAGGTGTATATCAGTATGTAGTGACTCTACTTTAAAGAGTCCTCTCCTGCTGATGTTCAGGTGTATATCAGTATGTAGTGTCTCTACTTTAAAGAGTTCTCTCCTGCTGATGTTCAGGTGTATATCAGTATGTAGTGTCTCTACTTTAAAGAGTCTTCTCATGCTGATGTTCAGGTGTATATCAGTATGTTGTGTCTCTACTTTAAAGAGTCTTCTCCTGCTGATGTTCAGGTGTATATCAGTATGTTGTGTCTCTACTTTAAAGAGTCCTCTCCTGCTGATGTTCAGGTGTATATCAGTATGTTGTGTCTCTACTTTAAAGAGTCCTCTCCTGCTGATGTTCAGGTGTATATCAGTATGTTGTGTCTCTACTTTAAAGAGTCCTCTCCTGCTGATGTTCAGGTGTATATCAGTATGTAGTGTCTCTACTGGGACATGTCTCCATTCTTTAATGTTCAGAAAGCTCTGTATTGTTCTCATACTGCCTGTGCTGCAGCACCTCTTTTCACCCTCTGTCTGAAACCAGAGCCCAGTCTGCTCTGATTGGTTAGCTGGTCGGCTCTGTTGTTATTGGTCAACCGCTTAGAGATGTCCCGCGCTTTAGCCTATCACGTGCAATGTCTTGGAATGTAGGCCATTAACATGAGTGTTACATAGTGATGTCACTTTGTTCTGGAAGTAAACAAAGGAGTCCAATGGTAACGTTTCAGGCGGGGAGGGAACTTAACTTAATTGCCAACGACTGACCGCACTTCAATCACAGCTACTGCATCTTTAAACTCAGCATTCATTTGGTCTCAACTTCAAATCTGTGAAGTTTTCAACTGCATCAGACAGATTGGACAGACAAGATAAAGAACCTCCTCTCTTTCAGTTTCCTGCTGCAGAAGGTGTTTCCAGGAACATATTTTACTATGACCTACAAGGTTAGAACCATACCAGCGCTGCTGTTCTGCTGGTGAGTAATTACGTTAATGTCTTCAGGCAGGTAGCTGCACGCCCTGTGCAGGCAAGGAGGGCAGGCAGGCGAGGAGCTTTCACTTGTATGTGAGTCAGCAGAGTTATTTGATCAACTTAATGCTGGATCTACGGACAAAAGAGTTGAAAGCATTAATGATATTAAACTGAGAGTCAATTTCCTGCTGATTATTAATGTTCTGTGTGCTGACGACAGTGTACACAGTAAGTCCTTCTGCTTAGAAATGTGCTGCAGCTATAAACTGTGATATTCTTACAGTTTACAGGTTCACTAAAACACAGAATGTGTTATATTTTAGAGTAGGGTCCTCAAAGTTGGACTTTCTAGCACGTTGTATAGCTTGTTGTTAAGATTAAGTCTGCCATAAAATAGTTGTATTGGTCCATTTCAACCTGCAGGAGTTTCTGATCACTCGGGTTGCATGATTTACTGCAAAATAGGATCAAGTCTAGACTGTTCAAAACTAATTAAAGATATCTCCTCACATCTTTACTTCAGAACCTAAATCACCTGACGAACAGCCAAGAAGTCCTTCACTGACTGACACTTAAAAAGCCATTTGTTTACTGTTTTGTAATGTTTAAAAGAGACCTTATTGTTTCCCTTTCTTCATATAGGAACATTTAATTCAGGTCACAGGTTTATCTGCATTTACATTATTATTGTTTTAACCAAATGCAAAGTTTATGGTCCAGATGTACCAACTACCGCCACAAGGTGGTGCCTTTGAGTAACAGTAGTTACAGTAGAGGCACATCATACAAATATGAAACTGAAAATAAGCATATTTCCTCTTTAACATGTCGTTGTTTCTCACCAAAGATATCAGAAAGATCTACATCAACTGCAAAAAGAGATGCATTCCTGAAAACCAATACTCTGATAACTACTAACTAAAAAACTGATAAAGCTCAGTCTAGACGTAGAAGAGTCAGATACTGAACCACAGCATGTGTGACTTTAGATGGTGAAGATTTATCTTTGGGTAAAGCGTCTAATGCATGTGAACTGAGCTTATAACTAAAATAAAGATGAACTATTCAGACCTTGTGGTTAAATTCCATTGGTTTATTACTTCAGGCCAAAAAACGGGAACCTTCAGAGAGAAAGGTCAGAGCTGTAACACCTGACATAAACCTTAGACTTTACATAAAAAGGCACATATAGTTTTACAGCCTACGGTTTTCAGGCCTAGAGTTTGGTGTTTTGGACGTCAACTTCCTTCATGACCTTTCCCGAACTGAAAACATCCTGTGAAAAGGTTGAAGTTTTAGCACTGAAACAGGGACAACACCCCGACTGGACAATGTCTTCAAGACCCAAGGCCGGATTAACCATATGGGCAACCTGGGCAAGTGCCCAGGGGCCCTTGAGCAAAGAGGGCCCTCAGTGACAAGATAAAAAAGATATATATATATTTTTTTTTTTTCTTTTCGGGCACAACCTCACTCATCATACATTGTTTTAAATGACACTCACTCTTCGCCATAAATAACACAGCTTTTCCATAGGGTCAAATTACTGTAGGTCTCTGTACTGTAGGTCTCACTATGTATGCGCTCAACTTTATTACTACGCGGCGGCGGTTTGAAGCCGAATCACAGCCCCACCCTTGAGCAACCACACAATTTCACTACATATTTTACTTTTGTAACTCTCGATGTTTGTGACAAATAAAACTCCTTGTGTACTTGTACAGCCAGCCAGTCATATTTTTGCATTAAGTGGGGTGCTGTTCTGAGGTTTTGATTGATATTACCTAGGTCTTCTTTTCATTTTTTTCATTTCAAACCTTTATTTAACCAGATTGGTCCCATTGAGATCATAGATCTCTTTTTCACGGGAGACCTGCAGCATATAGGTTCCACATGAAACATAAAACAATAAAGGACATCATACATTATATTTACAGGATACATTTACATAGTTATAGACATAATACATAGTTATAGACATAATAGACATTATGAGCCATACACTGTCTTGAGATCTTATCCATTGTATCTTTGTTTTGTGATTTTTGACTAAAAGGGCAAAAGGCTAGACCTACTTTGGTTGAACTATATGGCTGCGTCCCTTCTTTTGACAAATAGGTGTGCGATTTGACATGCCAGATTGACTGAAAATTCTAAATATTGGTCATGTTGGTAGGATTGGGTAGGCGTGGTGTTACTTGTTGGTACGTGGGTTGGGGGGGGGGGCCCCATGAGTGCTCAGTGCCCAGGGGCCCCTTGAGGAACTAATCCGGCCTTGTCAAGACCTGTCAATAACATATTCAAGACCTAAAGCATGTATGTGTGTGTGTGTGTGTGTGTGTGTGTGTGTGTGCGTGCGTGCGTGCGTGCGTGCGTGCGTGCGTGCGTGCGTGCGTGCGTGCGTGTGTGTGTGTGTGTGTGTGTGTGTGTGTGTGTGTGTTTCTGCCTGTGTGTGTGTTTGAGGAAGTTGTTTGCACAAAGACCTGAAAGCATCCTTATAGCATGACCTTTTAAATACAATAAAGTTCTCTGTTTTGTTACAGTCTTAATTGGTGTGTGAATTTCTTCAAACCTCCCCGACCCTTACCAACCAAAAGAGGTCTGATTATGTCGCTTGAACAACAACTTACAATCTATTTTTCGAGCCTCAGCCATCATTCTCATTTATTAAGCTGGAGTCATTATAATAAAGTAGAGGTTTGGATTGTGGACTGTGAATTTGTCACTTCCGTATTGTGGTCGTTATCACAGTATTTGTCACCATTTATATTTTTTCTCTATCTTATAGTTTAACATTTTTCCCTGAAAGTTTTTACACCCTTTTATAAAAGTAACATTTTTTGGGCTTTTACCGTAACTAAATGCTCAAGGAACTGGAGGTGGTTCTGCTGTCAGTCACAGTTTCACTAACACAGAACAATATCGACCTCTAGTGGTGAATAAACCACAGCAGTACATAAGCACAGATCAGTGACCAGTCAAAGTAAGCAGCTACACATAATATAATATATAACAGCAAATAGTGTTCTAAAATATCACCAAGAAAGAAAGTTTCCAAGTGCATAACTTCTTGCCTTTTTGACCTCATTTCCAAATGAACATCTGGATCAAGAAAAAGTCCCAATATTCAAAAGCTCTCAATGTTAATGCTCCTAGAACACATTGTAATCAGATTGTAAACCATCAGATCACACTTTGATGAGCCTGATATTATTTTAGATTCTTTATAAGTCAACAAATCCCAGGAAAAGACTCAAACTAGCATCTCAATACTGTTCTAACTTCCAGTCTCTGGTTTTAGGCACCACGCCCATTGATTCCAACAGGAGATAAGGTTTTAAAAACTAAAAAAATATATGCTATTCAGTATTCTCCCAGTATATTCCATTACACATCTGGTGTCCCAGTGAGTGGTTTTGGCAGCAGGACAATGTAAGTTGGATTGCGTCAAAGTAAATTACAGTGTGCTTGTTCACAATGAAGGAACATGTTACCCAGTGCAGCAGTGAGGCTCATTGATGTGTTTTTAACAGCTTTTGGACAACAACAGAGCTGTTTGGGCCAAAGGAAGAAGATATAACAGGCTTTGATACACCCAATACTTGTAGGAAGATACATCGACTGTGGGTTTAGGTCTGAAAATAAGTAGGCCTATGATGTCATTTAAGGATCCTCAAACAGTGGAAGTGAAGAGTAGTCGAAAAAAAATTCTCACTGAAACTGGTTCTCACACAAAAAGTGGTTTCATCAGTATTCCAGGCAGATGGGATTCTTTTAATAAAATCATCTGGTTGTGTTTCCCAGTAAAACCAACACTAGACCACCAGGGGGCAGCAGAAAGGAGAGTGTGTTTACATGTGCGTGTATTCTGGTGTTTGCGTGTGTGTGTGTGTGTGTGTGTGTGTGTGTGTGTGTGTGTGTGTGTGTGTGTGTGTGTGTGTGTGTGTGTGTGTGTGTGTGTGTGTGTGTGTGTGTGTGTGTGTGTGTGTGTGTGTGTGTGTGTGTGTGTGTGAGTTAGAGAGAAAAGTGAAAGCCAAAAAGAGCAAAAAAAGTATGCATGCATGATCGTGCAGACAAATGTGTGTATTTGTGTGAGTGCCAACCTTGTTTGTATGCTTGCAGGCCTGTCACTGTGTGTTTCTGTGTGTGTGTGTGTGTGTGTGTGTGTGTGTGTGTGTGTGTGTGTGTGTGTGTGTGTGTGTGTGTGTGTGTGTGTGTGTGTGTGTGTGTGTGTGTGCGTGTGTGTGTTTGCGTGTGTGTGCTGACAAAGGCTCCATCCAGCCATACTGCAGATAGCTGCTTGTTCCCAGAGACCCTCAGAGCTCCAGGACGCCCAGTCTCTCTGCTATCTGCAGCCCAGACACAGCAGCCCCGACACGGACACGGACTCTCGCCCTACGCCCCCCCTCCTGGAGCTCCAGCGCCTGTTTGGATTACTAATGGATGGGAAGAACACAGTCCAGTTTTAAAGTGGGAAACCTGGGTGTATTGAGAGTTTAAAACCACAAGCCTGAGAAGAGAAGAGAAGAGAAGACACCTTCATCTTTTCTGGACTACAAACCAATTAAAAATCTATTGGACGATCTAGCAAACATCTGCATTTCTTCATCATCTAGAAACTTTCTGAAACGTTGGTAGACATCAAGCAACCAGCTGCAAGCTTTGGTGCATTTGAACCTTTTTTCTTCCCTGGAATTGTCGACTTTACTCAACAAACTTCTGTCTTGAAGTCATTTTCCAGAATCTCTGAACTAGAGTTGCGTCTCTCTGAAAGGTACCGTAGACTTTGCTAAGCATCAAGTTGGTCATTTGGTTCCTGAATATTGGCACTTTTTGGGAACTTTCTTGGCATTCTAATTGAAGCTCAGCACCTAGGTCTGAAGTTCAATAAGAAGAATCTTAAGAGGAATCATCCACATTAAATATTTGGATCATGGCCCCTACTCTTGCTTTGTGGTTGGGCCTTTTTTTGCCGCTTCTGTTGACGGACGCAAAGACCGTTCAGCAACCTGACAGTCAGAGCGACACCCTCAACAAACCCTCATCCCTCGTCAAACTGGAACCACTCTGGATCTCCAAGCAGCTCAAGACCGACGAGGCCCCCAACAAGAGCCTCCCACTCCCAGAAATGCTGGATCTAGATGTGGACCAACCCCGGCGCCTGGCCCGCGGCGCAGAGGAAGAAGAACAACAGTCCACCTTCAGCCAGTCCTTTGAGAACGACTCCGTTACGACACCGCAGGACACAGCGTTTGACAACGGGACTAAAGTAGCAGCAGAAGACCACAACGATCACGAGGTCCACGGAAACACCTCCAGCTTGGACCCCCCAGGACTCTTCAACCCGTTCTACCCGCTGGCGGAAGGCTCGTACGCGGCCTACGCAGTTCTGTTCCTGGCCGGCCTGGTGCTGGCGCTGGGCGTGGTGGGAAACATGGCGGTCATGTGCATCGTCTGGAACAACTACTACATGAGGTCGGCTTGGAACTACCTGCTGGCCAGCATGGCGTTCTGGGACTTCCTGGTCCTGGTGCTATGCCTTCCTGTGGTGGTCCTCAACCAGCTGTCCAATAGGAGGATCCTTGGTGACATCACCTGCCGCATGGTGCCCTATATGGAGGTGGGTGGGGCTTATGAGGAAGTAGGAGGAGCAAGAGAAAGATTGCTTGAAAGTAATTTTTTGAAAGTATTTTGTTCCATCTTGGCAGAACTGAACAGACATGGTTTTTAATACAGACTTAGGCTTGGGAGTTTATCAAAGTAGAATTGTACCTCTTTAGATGGTGATAGGCTAACAGTTCAGTCATCAGCTCAGTCAATATGCTAAGCTTGACTATAATTGAGTCTTATTGTAATCTGAGATAGAAATGTAAAGAATGGCGTTCTGGGACTTCCTGGTCCTGGTGCTATGCCTTCCTGTGGTGTTCCTCAACCAGCCGTCCCATAGGAGGATCATTGGTGACATCACCTGCCGCATGGTGCCTTATATGATGGTGGGTGGGGCTTATGTGGAAGTAGGAGGGGCAAGAGGACGTTTTATTGAAAGTAATTTTGTTTAAAGCGGTTACTTGTGGCGGGTGAAACAGATTTTGAAAAAGGGTTTTTTCATCTACTGGTCAATTCTGAGATTTTTTAGGGTGGAATGCAAAAGCAATATTTTTATATCATAAATGAAATGCAGCAAAAATGTAAAACAAATATTATGTTTGGTTGGAAGTCTTGCTGTTTGCTGTCCCTATGCCAATAAGTCAAATAACTGGTTGCCAAATTTAAATGGCCATTTGGCAACCATTACTTTTGGTCCCTGCAAATTATATATATTTTTGTTTAATTGAAAGGTATTGACTTAAGTGTGTATGTTAAAGTGCCCAAACATCTAATATGACACAGTTTTGTTCTAAATATACAACAGTTTGCTTATCTGCATTTTTGTGATATATGAACTATTGCTAAAGAGCAGAGATTCAGTAGTTTCTTTGTCAGTTACCATGGAGACCTGGTTCTTTGTCTGCTGGGGCGTCCTGCTGCTGCCTTCATGGTTTGACAGGAACAAATTTGGGGTGAAACTGTGTTTGAATGATCTGTGACCCTTTACTACAGGTGGCCATATTGGAGTCTTCAGTTCAGAGAATGTTTGACAGTGTTTTGGTCCATCTTGGCAGAACTGAACATACATGGTTTTTAATACAGACTTAGGTTTGGGAGTTGATGAAAGTAGAAGTAGAACAGTTCAGTCATCAGTTCAGTAAATAGGCTAAGCTTGGCTAAAAACGGAGTCTTATTGTATGCTGAGATAGCAATTTAAAGAAATGACAGACTCTTAAATACATTTGTAAACGTTTTAGCGTGAACCAATGTGATTCTGCTGAGTGCACAGACATTTACTCAGTAGTGAGGGACGGACTAATGTTGTTGGATGGGTCTGCATATGGGATTTGTTGATTATAAGACACATTAAATAAGACCAGACTGATCCTTTACTTTCCTCATGTGGTTTGATTGATTACATTCTGATAGCATTGGGTAGAGAGAGTGTGTGGCACTGTATCCCTTTGAATAACAATCAGAGAGAGTTTGTACTGTAACACAGTATACAAAGAGAAACAAATAATATCTGTATTTGGACTCATCTTTCTGGCCATGATAGGATTTCCAAAACTTTGGTGCACGGATGTGAAACGTTATACCCTGTGAGTGTGGGGAAAAGTCCCATAGTTGTGAAAGCACCATAAAGCTAAAACCAGAACATAGAGCTCACATGCTTTTGGTAGCACTGCTTTCTTTTATTTAAAGTTCTACTTCTAACATCACTCCCTACTGTAATACCAAAACAGTCAGATATCATTTCCAAAATGTTAAATTTTCCAATCCTTGTTTAGTTTACCGATTTTTGTTTGCAACAAGTGTCTGGCAGATCAGACATGTTGTGAATATACATTTTACTTTAATATTGTTTAGATTTTTTATTGTATTACCTTTCTACTCTATTCTATATTTATATGTTATGATATTTGCAATATTTGTTTTAATTTTTCAGTTTTGCACCAATACACCAATTCAAGCACTTTAGAAGAAGACGACATATAGAAGAGATGTCTTTCTCTACTCTGTTGTGTTTACACACACAGGGGAGGATATACACACACAACCATGTGCAGAGGAGAGAGGCTGCCAGTTGTCCGGCACCAAGGGAGCAGTTTCAAGGTTAGGTGCCTTGCTCAAGGGCACCTTGGCAGTGGCCTAGGAGGTGAACTGGCACCTCTCCAGCTACCAGCTTTCTTCTTTCTTTTGTTTGGGTCACACGGGACTTGAACCCGCGACCCTTCGGTTCCAAGAACAAGTCCCTACAGACTGAACCACTGCCGCCAGCAATAGAAATGTGCATGTCCTTGTGTTTAAAGTTACTATATAAATAAACTTGCCTTACCAAAGCAAATACCTTCAAAACAACCTCCATTGTTCTCGTCCTCTCCTGCAGGCCGTGTCTCTGGGCCTCACCTCCTTCACTCTGTGCGCTCTGGGCATCGCTCGTTTCCACGCTGCCACCTCCTCCTCGCAGCCCAAGGCCCGGCTGGTGGAGCGCTGCCGCTCCGTGCTGCTGCAGCTGGTTCTGGTGTGGCTCACTGCTCTGCTGCTCTCCAGCCCGGAGATCTTCCTCTGGCAGCTCAACCAGTCCATGTCCCCGATATCAGGCCTGCTGGTGGACTCCTGCTCCATCACACCTTCCTCCCCTCTGTCCCTCTACCTGCCCGACTACCTGCACTCTCTGTTGCTCAAGTATCACCAGGTGAGAACATAACATACACAGGTTTAACTCACCGGAAGAGTTTTAAAGGTCGCCTA
>NC_136902.1:7480213-7507713 GCF_949606895.1 Notothenia rossii
ACACACACGGACACACACACACAGTTCTTTTAATTTAGAAACTCAAACTCCATTCTAATCAATGTGAGCCCCCCCCTCCATCCTTGTCTTCGCCTCGTTACCCCCGACAGCCATGAAGAGGATTTACCCATTTAAAGGAAAATGATTTCTTCTGTCCTGCTCTCCACAAAATGATGCAAAGACTATTTAAAGAACTTCTGGCACAAACGTGATCACTGTCAGACAGCCCGTTCTCAGTAATAAATGACCTGAATAATAAAATGGCCCATTTCAGAATAATTAAGATCATATAATTGATGATCTGGATTCAGTTGTGGCTTTTTCAAAAAAAGCTCTGCAAATCACATCGACAAACTTCAACAGGTTACAGAAAGAGGTCCGAATGTATAGAAGTCTAAGAAACAATTATCCTACTGATGGCTTTTTCTATAACCTCAATAATAACATTTCAGAATAGAATCGAATCGGAGGGATGAAACCCTCTGGTCACACAGCACACAGTGAAATGTGTTCTCTGCTTTTAACCCATCCTAATACCAGGAGTCTAGTACTAAGAGCAGTGGGCAGCTATTGGACAGCACCCGGGGAGCAATGGGAGTGGGGGGGGAAGGGGGGGTGTCCGGTGCCTTGCTCAAGGGGTCATTTATATTATCATAATTGATCATCTGGATTCAGTTGTGGCTTACTTCAAAACGTTTTGGCAAATCGCATCTGACAGGTTGTCAGATTGTATAGAAGTCTATGAGGAATGCACACTGCTTGTGACTTGATTTATTTCCATGTTTAACACTTTTTCTAATAAATGTTTGGTCCCAATGGCTAGTTTTAGGTCTTCTTGAATGTAGCATGATGTTCATTTTGTATCTTATGGTCACAATAAAGCAGGGTATGCTTTGGGGGCGGGGCTACCTGTACCTGGGACGTGTTTTTATCTCACTACTCAAACTACAGTTTACAGTTCATGAAAGTCTATTTTAACAACACTGACAAGAATATATTGAGGCAGTTGGTTACCCATAGCTCCACCTTCCTGTGTCCCAAAAATAACAAGATGGCGACGGCCAAAATGCCAATCTGGTGGTTCTTTTACGCATAGTGGAAGTGGGTGGACACCAGAAATCATTCAAATTTTCTTTTGCCAGTTTCCTCAAAATTCTGTTTAATATGCGATACTTTTCAACGGAAACCTGACCAGCGATACTCCAGGAAAGTGAGAAAATAAGTTTAATATAGTTCAGGTAAACTGACATTTTAAAAAGTGAGTAAGAAAAGATGTAGGGAAACAGAGAGAGATTCATGGAGAGCTGGAGGGACAGAGTGTTTCAGGAGGTTGGTGATGTTGTTCTCATTAGTAGTGATGAGAGCTCGCCCCTCTGATACAAACTACTGAACAGACCACCTCTGTTCACTAATGAAGCCACACACACGCAGAAACACACACACACACACACACACACACACACACACACACACACACAAAAACACACACACAGGGGCGACTAGACCGCCATTGGTCATGCGAGAACATCTCTAGGACAGACTGGATGGGAACCAACTGTTACGTAACAGAAAGGTCACAGGTTCGAGTCCCACATCTATCCGTTAGGTGAGTCTACGCTTCACATCCTCTTCTCACTTATCTTGATAGATCTCCCTGACTTAGTGCCGGAGTACGCCAACACATCTGTGAGCTAAATTAGACAGATTCTCTCAAATCAATCAGGAAAGAAGACCTTAATTAGGAAAGGTTGGCCAAAGTCAGTTTTACCAGGAAAATAATTCATTAGAATCCTCATTTAGAGTTTGTCCATCACTCATCAGCAATGTGGTTCTGCACAGATGCAAACAGGAAGTCAACAATTCGTATTTGGCTATCAAGCAACTCTCCAAATGTGTCTCTTATAAGCAATTGAACCACCTCAGCCCAGCTTATCAGACACTAGCCACTCCCTAAGTTTGTTTTTAGACGAAAATATAAGTGACTGACATGATGGTCATATTCCTTATTTCTAATGCAATATAAGTTGAATTTCGCACTGTGACCACGGCGGCACATCGTCCGGATTTTAAATGGTTGTGGATTTATTTGGGAATTTGGAAAACTGTGACGGTAAAAACGCATTTCCTCTTTGAACTGTTTACTTTAAAACTGTGTGAAAGTTTCAGAAGAAGTGTTGAACCTCTCACTCAGCGTGTGAGTCCAACTGATATGAAGCACTACTTGTCTACAAGTGTGTGTGTGTGTGTGTGTGTGTGTGTGTGTGGGTGTGTGTGTGTGTGTGCGCGTGCGCGTGGGCGTGCATCGTAGCCCTCTCATCAGCAGCACATTGTGAGTGAATGAAGAGCGACAAGTGTGTGTGCGAGAGTATATATGTGTGTGTTTCACCCTGAACACAGGCTCAATGAACACAAACTAATCTGACCTGAATGTCTCACGCACATGCACACACACACGCACACACATGCACACACACACACACACACACACACACACACACACACACACACACACAGACGGAGTACAATGTTGGTTTTGTTCTGTGGGAAAACTGATGAGGGAAGGAGTGAGTGGAGAAGAGGTGGGAGGTAAAGGGGGATACTGTTGCCATGACAACGAGCATGGGGTCCCCGATGGAGCGCTAGGTTGACTCTCACTGGGAGCGAACACACACACACACACACACACACACACACACACACACACACACACACACACACACACACACACACACACACACACACACACACACACACACACTGGAGGGACCACCTTGTACTGCAGACAGGAAACACTGAGGCCTTCTTCTTTGTTGATTGGTATAAAAGTAGTCCTACAGACACACACACACACACACACACACACACACTCAGACACACACACCCTTACTTCACACTGTGAAAGAAAAGTTTTACCCACTTGTTGACAAGTAGCACAGAGGAGGAAGAGGAGGGAGGGACTGAGGATGGAGAAAGGATGGATGAAGTTTTTATCAGTGCGGTCACGTTAAAGCCCGATGACCAGCTTCTATTTTCTCCTCCTTTCTGGTCTTTTTTTGTCCGTCTGCTTTTCAATCTCTGAGAAAGTTGAGCTCCACTCGCTTTTTTTATACTCTCCTCTGAACTGTCAATTAGCCACCATTAAAAAAGGAAAAAGGAAACCCTCTGAATGATTAGAGAGCGGTCGCTGGGATGTGACATAACCTTCCTCTGGTGGCCATGTCCAGGCCGGCAGCCACAAAGGTCCACATTGATGTTGTTTTTAAATTCATTAAGTAATTCAATATTATTCATACAGTCAAGGCACTAGAAGTAAGTTAAAGCAGAATGGCAGAAAATCAAGTTATGTGCCCTCCCGTGATTTATCCAATTACATCCATACAAGACCTCAAATGTTTTAGTGAAATACCTACAAACTTAACATTTCAATTCTTAAATGAAGAAGTCAGGTATCAATAACTACATAAATTAATACGACAATACCAGAATTAAAAGGTAAAAAGGAAAGAAATGCTGAACAAGGGACTAATCACAATACTATATTATAATTGTTGTTATTTACTTGAGAGATGAGGAAGAAGAAGAAGGAGAAGAGATATGATGAAGAACATGGTGCATTGCTGCAGATTAAACTAGCCAACAGTAAATAAAGGAATTAAACACAGCAGTGAAATTAATCATACACATTAATAAAGCAGTCGTTGATATTGATCCAAGGACATCGGTTATAGCAGATGGATCTGACCGGGACCAACCGGCGAACAGAGTAATGAGAGTTCCTGTAGAAAATGGGAACCAGGACATCCTTCAGTCCGACTGTGATGGTGATTTCATCAAACAGCTGAACTGCTGAGCTCAGCAAATTGAGAGATGAGACAAATTAGTGAACCAGAACCCAACGCTGACCCCACACGCACGCACGCACGCACGCACGCACGCACGCACGCGCACGCACACACACACACACACACACACACACACACACACACACACACACACACACACACACACACACACACGCACACACACACACACACACACACACACACACACACACACACACACACACACACACACACACACACACACACACGCCTCTCCCTAGCAGACTAAACACCTGTCCTATGGAATCTTTGAAACTTACCCGACCTTGATCTTAGTGGTTTTTATTTTCCAGTGACGTCTAGTTCATTTTTATAAGATTTTACTAACCCGGTGTGCCCCCCTTCCCTCTTTTACTTATTATCATTCTTATTATTATTAGTTTAATGACAACACTCCTTTTACTTTTAAAATGATTAATAATCAATTAATTGATTTTAATTATTGGGGAGATTGTTTTGATTCTACTTATGTTATTATTACACTTTTTTAATACTTGCACTTTCACTTTTCAATGTATTTTATGCATGGTTTTCACTAACAGAACTAGAATCCCTAGATCCCCTTCTCATTTAAGGTATTTTATTGATTCCATTGGGACGAGATCCACACACACACACACACACACACACACACACACACACACACACACACACACACACACACACACACACACACACACACACACACACACACACACACACACACACACACACACACACACACACACACACACACACACACACACACACACACACACACACACACACCCCTCCAGAGACCCTGGGTTGGGGAGATCTGCTTTTTAACATACTCTGCTGCCGTTCCGTGGTCCAGCCCCGTCCTGCACTTTTTAACCAGTCTTTTATAACGGTCTTGTCCTCATAGAGCTTTTATAATGCTTTTAAAAGTTTTTTTTTATAAGGTCTTTGTAGGGCTATGTTTATGGAGTTTATTAAGGTTTTTTTTAAACACAAATTTACCGAGAGCCAGTGCACCACACAGGGCTCCAGACCTACGCTCTTCCACAACCTAACCCTAACCAAGTCTTCACCCTAAAATTAATGATTCCGCTCATGGGGATCTCCATTTTGTCCCCATAAGGGAGGTGAGTCCCCACACGTGACTGTGTAAACAGATTTAGGTCCCCACAAGTGCTAGGCCACACACACACACACACACACACGCACACACACACACACACACACAGGTTTGGTGTGTACATATTTCTGTGTGTGTGTGTGGGTTGCCCCCTGCTGTCTCATCAGTAACATTGCCGCTCTAAAAACGCCTGACACTTTGTTGTTCTATTAGTTGGATGGAAAAGCTGCAAAACCAAAATAAATGCAACTCATGCTGTAACCATGAGCAACAGTTATATCGTTATGTGTTGAATTCATGTCAAATTGTATATAGTCTATGTTTCCTGTATGACTTGCAGAGGTGGCAAAAGTACACACTCCCTTTACTCAAGTAGAAGTACAGATACTTGTGTATAGAAATACTTTGGTAAAAGTAGAAGTACTGATTCCACTTTTTACTTAAGTAAAAGTGCAGTCTCTGAAATGTACTCAAAGTAGAAAGTAACTTTAAACGGGCTGTTTTTATGCAAAGCTCACTGAACCTTAAATCATATGAATGTACTATAATATTAATATAAATGGAAAGGAGCTTCATTTCAACTTTTATTACTGCCATTCTGAATGTGTTCAGCGTGAACAAAAACAAAGTACCTGTATTTGCTGTGGCCAACATTATAGATGGGTTACTTTGCCTTAATATAGGCCGAATGTATTTATTTAGTATTTAACCAGATGAAAACATTGAGACACAATCTCATTTAAACTGCTGACCTGGCCAAGAAGGCAGCAACGTTACACATTCTTACACAAAGCACAGACATCAAATACAGAGAACACAACTCAGTAAACAAAGAACAAAAAGCAGTCACTACATTGTGCACAACAAATCAAACTCAAATGATTTTAGTGCATTCGCCACGAATCATTTGTTGCGCCCACAACTTCAAACATCTCCCTGAAGTTAGGCCATGGCTGCGGGGCGCCTCGCTGGAGGTCTGATGAATCGCCTCCTGGATGTTATCTGCCGCTGCCTGTAAGCGTTACTCTTGGACATGATGCCGTTAGATCTTTCTCCCTTAACGTCTCTGCAGAGATGTTTCCTCATACGTTGTTTTCGTCCGTCGTGTATGATCTGCACACCAGGGCTCGTCGTCTCTACGTGTTATTTTCACATCCATTTAGTTTGAAAGTCTTTTTAATCAGTCTTGATGTCGAGGAAGTGATGCAAAAATAAAAATGATTGATAATTCACCTCACATGCTTTAAAACGAAAGTAACGAGCATGTTTTGAAAATGTAAGAAGTAGAAAGTACAGGTATTTATGTTCAAATGTAAAGTAAAAGTAAAAAGTCGTCAGAAAAATAAATACTTAAGTAAAGTACAGATACCTGGAAATCTACTTAAGAACAGTAACAAACTATTTCTACTTTGTTACTTCCCACCTGTCTGTAGCTAACAAAGCTATTTACACCCGGGTGTCTGATTTAATAATATACGTTTTATTCATTTACTTTAAATTTATCAGTGAAATGACACACATTGGGGAACCAAATACAAGCAGTGACCCCATGGAGCCAGAGAACTTAACATTTTTAATTTAAAAACACTCAAATACTATAAAAAGATGGATGATCTATTATGTTGGTCTTTTTCATTCTGTCAACAGTTTTTTGTCATTTTCTTTGTTGTATTTGATTTTGACCTATAAGGCTTATTAAAGAAAAACGTTTACCCTTTTCCCTCCATGTATTAATCATAATATTATTAGAACAATAAAATAACTATATCTACATACACTGATATACATTTAATACGTAGAATAATTCAGAAAGAAAGATAAGGATTGTTGTTTCTCCATATTATTTAATTAGTATCATACACAAGCATGTTTCTATTAAAACACATCATATCAACTGAATCAAACAATAGTGTACAAACAGTTCAAAGTGACGGCCGTCTGCACATGTTCCTCTGCACGTACAAACCTTCACTAAAGAACAAATCTACAGGACAGGCAACGCCACGAGAGGAATCCACTCAGAATCAGATTCAGATCAAATGTAGTTTAAAGTCAACACATGTAAAGTTCAATTAGTTTCTTTTACTTCTTAAAAACGTGTTTTCTTTATATTATTTGTTATGGTCAGCCTAGATTTTTACAAATAAACTCGACTTCTTAGAATTAAATAGATTCAACTTTTTTTATTCAAACAAATCAGATTTGCTTAGAAATAGGTATGAACTTTATCTGCTTTGGAACATTTTGTGTTGAGCAAATAAAAAGCCTCTTGGTGAATTAGTGAATTTGTTTGAAACTAACTTCATCATTGTTCTGCCAGATTGCTTTAAATAAAAAAATACTTTTTTGTTAAACGATTAATACATTTGAGGTCCATATTAACACAACTTGTTATAGTACTACAAGTCTTAGTAATCATAAGTGGAGAAGTATTTAAGAAGCTTCTCTCAAAGTCAAGAGTTCATTGGTGGTCATTTCTTCTGGATTTGTTCACATGTCGATGCCAACTTCTTCAAAACACCTCCAACAGCTGATCAAGAGTTAACCGTACAGGAAGCTCATTAAACAATTTAGATCCTGAACGGTGTCTGGTTGCACGTGCAGAATCACAAGACGTTAGAGTATTTGCCATAAAAAGATCACGTGAAACTTTACAATGACCTGAATCCAGTGTCGGAAAAGTAAGGTAAGCACAAGCAGTCATTACGTGATCCTTCTCAGACACTATAAGCATGTGGAATCAAATATAAGCACATGTCGATACGTCTGTTTATTGCACCTTTTTTTTTTTAGTACATCTCATGTTTTGTGCTTACGAGACTTTTCTACAGTTTAACACTCAGGTTGATTCACTGGATTAAGGCCTTTATTTTGATCAAATTGCACCAAAATAACAATTTATTTCATCAGGTCCCACAAATATACAACCCCTGCCCTCAGCATGCAAAACAGAAGAGCCAATCAGAACAGAGCTGCTCGACCTGATCAACAAGTACAGGAAATATCGACAGCGGCCACCTGCAGGCGTTGCTCTGACGTTATACGACATGCTGGTAAACTCCTTAAAGTGGCTGAGTTCACCAGCAAACAAAAAACAACACATTTAAACTCCAGGTCTAGTCTGTCCGTCAGTGAGATCCCATTGCGTTTTGGGTATAAATGAAGAAATTAAGGCTTTTTTGACTCCACAGACGTTTTTAGTGTCAACGGGATTTCTTAAAACCAAGTGCTCGTCCAATCAATGACCGGAACTTATTTCAAACCTTTTAATTACGGGGCTGCTTCCATTGGCCAAAGTCAATATGTTTGTACACACACATGGAAAGATCGAAATACTCGGGACTGTGGGAAACAGTATTTCGATCTTTCTGTTTGTACAAACATATTTTGAGATTGACAATAAAGTTAACTTTGACTTTGGTTTGTGCGACTTCCCGAAAGTAATCGTTTTCACTTTTGGAAATCAAACAGGGTTATTTGATCCAATTGATGTGCTGTGTGCTTTTTGTTGTTTCCTGCCTACTCCTATTTCCTACAGATAAATGGTTTCAGGAAGTAAAGAAATAAGAAGCTTTGAATGGTTTTGAATTTTTGATATTTGAATGGTTTTGAATTTTAATATTTGAATGGTTTTGAATTTTAATATTTGAATGGGTTTGAATTTTAATATTTGGGGGGTGTCTCGAGGAATTAAGGATGTTTGGGGATGCATGTTGCATTGTTGGCGGTTTGATCTTGAGTTTTTAGGGGTTGTTTCTTGAGTATTTGGGAGTTCAATGTATTGTTTCGGTTCAATCTTGCATATTGTTGGGAATTCTATTTAACTTTCATGGTTCTTTTTTTCAGCGAGTCCAGAGTCCTTGGTAGCTTGTTCTCGCTTTAATAGGAGTTGGATATTGCATTTTTTGGGAGTTAGAATCTTCTAGAGCAGTCGCAATTTTTAGTTTTTAGTCATTTTCAAGGACATGTGCAGCGACAAAGAACTTGTGTTGGGGTTTAAAGAGACCAAACAACTTATCAGATAAGTATTAAACAGATGTATCAATATCAAAAATGATCTTAACAAGCAGCCTTAGCAACCTTGATAAAAACCGGCAGAGAGGGAACATTTCTAAAGTAGACATTTGAAGCGTTCTTGTCTAAATATGGACTTTGAATTTGGGGAGTACTTAGCCAACATGAAGCCACACTGACCTGGTTTGAACCGACAGTGTAAAGTGTAACCCCCATATACACTGACAGTTAGACCACTCTTAACTGAAACAACCCTAGTACTGAACATCATACAGAGACAGGTAATGTTGCTTCCTTTTCCCGTTTGTTCTGCAGTCTGATTGGCTGCTGTCAGGACCAGGAAGTGTCAGTACTTCACAACACATAGATGTTACAAATGAATCAAACAGGAACATATAAGTACTGCGAGAATAGCGTGGCAATGTAAGCAAAATGTTAATAAAGATCTTCGTAAGTGCTAACGCTTTGACTTTGAATGAAAACCTTTTGATCTGGTTTTCATCGGTACTTCTCGTAAAACCTTTTTATTCGATAAGTATATTTTGGACATAGAGCTGTATAAACTTACTTTTTTAATACTTGCTTTTGCTAAAGTCGATGCCGTTTCATTAAAATGGATTACTTAACTGTCTAGCTAAAGGCTTGAATGCTTAAAAATGCTGCCCTTCACACCAAAGAAAACCCACAATGCTTTGCTTCCACCATTAGCTGTGGTAGACTTACACCAGCTAAATAAATGGATAGAATTAGATGTTCTTGTGCAGCATCATTCAGGTTCACCACAGTCCAAATCCTGCCCTTAAACCACATTCCTTGCTTATTGTGTTTATCATAAACACAGCAATTCAGTAACAATAGTTTATTTGAAAGCCAATGGCTGCCCAGGTCTGATTCTTTGGAATTCATAAGTGTGAAGAAATAGCCATTTACATTTACATAGTCTTAGAAAAAAGCTAAATCCAGGATGTCATTTTAATTGAATTTGTTCACTTTCTGCCAGTTTTACAATCAATTTCACTCAATATGACAGGTAGTACACTGAAAAGTACCAATTTGTTTTTATTGTGATGGCAATTTTTCATTTTCAACAATATAATTATAATTTAATTAGGATATTTCAAGTCATTACTACACAACCTGCAAAGAAATGCATTATAAATCATTAATGTTGGCAGCCAAAGACTTCCATGTAATGTTTTCTGTGGTTATTATAAAGGACAGGACGAGGACATGTTCTGTTAAATATTATGAAGTCAGATGAATATCGTCTGTTCAGATAATCACGATATTTCGATTTTCTCCTGGTGCCATGAGCGATGGAAATGTGACAAGAGGGAAATAATGGGATAAACACTTTTAAATAAATCGATTTTTAAAATAAACATTTAATATGTGGGAGTTATAACGCTTAATTAATTACATCGCTCCATTTAATCTGACATGATGTGTGTACGTTGCATTTGATCACATGACACCCCAGGTCCAATCAGCAGACGTCTCAGAGCAGAAAACACTGACTTGTGAAGTCAAAAAAAAAACAATACAAAATAATAACAATATAAAACAATAAGAAATAAAAAGCTTATTACAGAGATATGAACAGAAACAAAACGACATTTCTCCTTCTCCTGTTAGAGTACCACTTCCTTAACTTCTGGACAGACCAGGTTATGTCACAATAAGAAGATTATTAACATTATTCTCATTATTAATATCTTACAAAACCAAAATCAACAGTGCAATAAAAAGGTTTTTAATCCCTCGCTCTGAGGGAGAGCAAGAGTGGCGGTGAAAGGGGCGGGGCTTGGCGACAAGGAAAGGAGGTAACATCCAAAAGGAAGGAAGGATAGAGGGAACACGGAGGAGGACAAGCAGTTTACAACAGGCGAGGGGAAGAGGGGCTTCTCAGGATTATATAAATGTGAAATAATGGAGGTGTGGATGGATGGATGGATGTGGAGGTAGAGAGGAAGGAGGAAAGGAGGCAAGGAAATCAACAGAGGAGGGAGGAAATTATGAAGGCAGATGTGTGGTTACTGTTGATAAAGGTGGGGGAGGGGGTGGAGAGGAGGCTCATGGGAGAAGTGGAGGTAGATCCACACAACAGGCTCCAGCTAATAATGCTAACGTGTGTATGTAAGCATGTGCCGTTTTTAACAGCTTATGTTTGGGAATAAAAAGTCAAAATGGCCGATGTTTATATACCAAGAGGTTTCTTTAGGACCCAAACCAATTTATAAATACATGTTTTATCACGGAGGCTGTTGTGGAGATCTGTTCAGATGCACTCATACCACGTTTTAGTTTGCTAGTGTTAAACAGTCAAAGTAATTTCACCCAATTTACAAAAAAAAGGTATTTTCTCTGTGGATTCTTGTTGTCGTTGTTTTTGGCTAATCTACAGACCTTACTGTCTGACTGTTTTGATTTTTCAGGGAGTATATTCTAGCGGAGGAATATTCCCTATAACTGAGGTTTGTGTTCTGTAATTTGGGTGAAATGACACTTATACTATTGTATAAATAAAGACGTATGTATATGTTGTATTAGATTTAAAACACCTTTGCGAAGGAGCATCAGTGACTTGGGTTGAATGTCAGAAATCACAATCTGTTTTGAGAGTTTTCGCCTCCAAAAACATAACCTGCTGGTATTTGAATGTGCTTTAGTACAGAGGACTATTGTTTGTTGAAGGAAATGACCTTATTAAGTCATTAGTGCTTCAAGTTAACTGTCAAACCACAGAGGAAGCATGTCAGGGGTTTCCCCTCTTAAGACTCTGTATGAGCAGTTTCCACCTTTAGGATATCAAACTTTGAAGACGGAAAGTTGTCCTTCCATCACATGATTTGATGATGATAAAGAAAGATATCGGATTATTAGGATGAAGATATACATTTCTAATTAATTACGATCCGTTCTGGGAGAGTTGTGTTTAAAATCGCATTTCATTAAATGGCGATAGATCCCAGAACCTTGTACGGTAATGAATGATTTTAAACCCTGACATGATTAGGTTTGATTAAATCAGAAAACAGGTGATCCGGCCTCTGACACGATCTGCCTGCTTCTGAGTTATATATTATATTCAATACTTTAATAAAAAACACTAAAATGAGGCATCAGTGCATCCATAGGAGTATCGAGGGGTGAGGAGGTATAAATACAATGATGGATGGGGGGGTTAGGGCGGTTTGATCAAAGAGCAAGTGTGTGTGTGTTTGTGTGTTTGTGTGTGTTTGCGTGTGTGTTTGTGTGTGTGTTTGTGTGTGTGTGTTAGGACAGGTGGGCGTGGCCTGTTCTGTTGGGGGGGCGTGTGTGTTCTCAGGAACTCCTCTTAGTCCGGGAGTGTTGGATCAACCACTGAAGAGTGATGTCTGCAGAGAGAGACAGAGGGGGCGTCAGACAGGAAGTGAGTGTGTGTGTGTGTGTGTGTGTGTGTGTGTGTGTGTGTGTGTGTGTGTGTGTGTGTGTGTGTGTGTGTGTGTGTGTGTGTGTGTGTGTGTGTGTGTGTGTGTGTGTGTGTGTGTGTGTGTGTGTGTGTGTGTGTGTGTGTTTGTGTGTGTGTGTCGTACCGATGTTGTCTTTCTCCTTGCAGGAGATGGAGTAGCAGCAGATCTCTCTGTCCTGGATGGCCGACAGGTTCCTGAATAAACACAAAAACCCAAAATCAATTCCAAAGAAAGTCAGAGGATAAAACAGTCGTGCAGAAACAACAGCCTGTGATCTGTGATGATGCAACAGGATGATTATCTGCGGTCAAACAAACAAGGTATGTTTGTTTCTTGATATCCAAAAAGCATGTGACCACAGACCGATCACATGACTCTGTTATTGCACTAAAGTACAACGTCGTGGTACTTGTGAGTATTTCCATTTAATGCTACTTTATACTTTTATAGAGGAAATGTCTTGCAGCTTTGCAGATTCAGATGATTGATACAACAATATATATTGAACTGATAAATTAGGTATTATTAACGATTACTGTAAAATAAAAAAAAATCTGTTGAAATCTGAAACATATTGCATCACTTTATATATTATTCTGAAATGCATAAGGACAACTTTTACTATTATGACTTTATTACATTTCTATGATATATTATGTACTTTTCCTATGTCAACCTTTAACTTTATAAACAGTGGTTTTACTACTTTTACTTAATTAAGATCTGAGAACTCAATCAATCAATCGAATACGGCTGTAGTAGCTCTAGGGCCTTTTAGGCGCTGTTTACACGGGAACGAAACGGTTGTATCCGCTACTGTTCTCTTTCGTATAGCCCGTTCGTTCACACGAGGCCGTAACGGAACCGCGGAAACGAACCACGGAAACGGACCCCTCAAACGATAACGGGTCCCAAGGTGGGAGCGGTCTCGTGTGAAGGGACACGTTTATTGAGCCGTATCCGTGTGAACGGAAGACTTTTTTGATATCGAATTTGGTTAGTTTGCGTTCCCGTGTAAATGGGGCCTTTGTCGCTCATAAATAAGTAGATCACTGTTCTTTATAGACTATGGATGCTGGCATCGTTCACATAGTACAAAGTGAAGGTGATGTTAGACCAGTAATAGTCGAGAAGGGACTTGAGACAGTTAACAATCTTGGATGTGACAACGCTTTCTGGCAGATCATTCCACACCCCAACCACACGCAGGCTGAAAAAGTTGCGGCGGATAGCCAGTCTTGAGTACTGTTTCTTCAACTTGAGGCAGTGTCCACGAGTCCTGGTGTTATAATCCCGTTGTAGTGGGCATGATGTTTTGGAGATGTTGTGGAGATATTTGAAATCTTCGATCATATCTCCCCTCGCCCTTCTATAATACATACTCGGGATCTTAAGACTTCACAGTCGTTCTTGATATGGTAGGTCCTTTAGTTCTGGAACCAGCTTCGTTGCCCTTCTCTGTATTTCCTCGATGAGCTCAGCATCCTTTTTATACGTGGGGGACCAGGAGACATTCCCATACTCGAGGAGTGGCCGTACAAGAGAGGTGTATAAACTACGTACTACGTCAGAGTCCGAATAAGTGATCTGCGGATCGTTGCTAGGATACCATTCGCTTTGTTAGCTGCCCGATGGATATGGTCACTAAATTACAGGGTATTATCAACATTCACACCAAGGTCCTTTTCACTTTTCACCAATAGCCAAATGTATGTTAAGCTAAAGTAAGAAACTAAAACACTAACTTAAAGCTAAAGAACATTCATTTTGAGCAAACAGCTGTATCTGTCTCCATGACTACTTTTCTACGAAGATATATTGGACCATAAATAATTGCGACAAGCGATATAATTGTCATTTTGCACCACTGGTACAAGGGTTATATAATAGCATCATAATGCACATTTCAAAGAGCTGTTCATTCACTAAGGAGCCGTGAAAACACACCGCACCCAAATCTTATCATAGTAGTAAAAAACAATGCTGTTTATTCTGGCATGATATCGGGTGTTGGGGTTCTTCTTATGAATTAATTGTATTTATTATTAAAAAAACATCAGCCAAACTAGGGCAGTAAGTGCTAACATTAAGAGGGAAAAAAAGCAAGAAACAATAAAGCTTTAAGGAATATTTAAATTATCGTGCGTGTAAATAAACACACAACCAATATCTGTGTATCACACGTCTCCAAAGAGCTTTTTAAATGAGCAGTGAGACTTACATCCTCTCTATGAGCTCCTTCTCATCCAGAGCTCCTGGTAGGTCCCTCTTATTGCCCAGAACCAACACCTACAGAAAAAACAACACCGCAGGAACAAACATCAGTTAAATACAACAGATAATACAAACATTTGAAGATGCTAAGGTGTTGAACTACAGGTAAGATATTAGATATGATTTGTGTTCTGCATAACAAAGTATTTCAATCACGGAGGAAGGTACAAAGTGCTGAGGTCGAGAGACAGGCTTCCAAAACCATAAAAGTCTTATCTCTGCATTTTAAACAGCAACACTTTCACTTCCCTGTTTACATCTGGGACCAGAGCTTGTGGTTGGTTGTTCTAAAAAGGCATAAGGTCCAATGTTACGTCTAATCTGGTCCAAACTTTTTTTTTGTCCGGGCCAGCAAAGTCATCGAGGTTCACTCAGTCCGAAATTACGCCGAGTCACTTTGTGCATCGTAAGCAGCTCTGGATATCTGATCTCCGGAAAGCAAGGTGTAAATACATCAAAGACGCGTTTAGGGGGGAAATCCAATTAGGTCACATTTTAGCCAGATGATAAAAGGTATGGCCTTCCAAAACAAAGTGTATTTAGTAAGCAGTCAGTGGAAATAGCACTCGCTGTCAGATTTGAATACATCCATGTCCTGCTTTTTTTGTTTCTTGCCATAAAAGCAGTTAAAGATTCCCTAAATAACAATAAGATTTGTTGCTGTTCTTTTCCCATTGAAGCAAAAAGGAAAAACAATCCTTTCTACACATGAAAAACAAACACGCTGCTTTATCTTGTATCTTATCTCTGATCTGTTGACTCGCTAGTTTTTATTGATAAGTAATATAATCATAAAGACACAGTTGTTTATTTTGATGACAGCTCTGTGCTGTATAAGCCAGGGGTCGGCAACCTTTCTGATATGAAGTGCCATTAAAAAAAAATGTTATTATCAGCGTGCCAACGATCGAGAATTATCAACGGGGGAGAGGGAGGGGGGTTGAGGAGCTTGACGCTCGTCAACTATCAGCAGGAGGGCGGGGGGAGCCTCGCTGCGGGGAAGCAGTGTGTGGACCTGTCAGCGCAACTCACATGATGCCGAATTTAACAAACACTTTTAAATAATTGGTTTAAACGGCATAATAATAAGGACGATCGTCCGTTCTGTGATTCTCCAGAGCACACATGTTATGATATTAGGGTCAGGCAGAGTGAGATGAGATCGCTGTCCCTTTAAGAGAGAGAGAGAGAGAGGGGTGTGGCTTGTGCATGTGTGTTTGTGGATGGTAGAGCGACAGTGAGGGAACGTGTGTATGTTTCTGGAAGTGAAACGAGGAAGCAGAAAAACAGAGGTCTGTGATGTATTTTAAGTCATTTAAGTTAAAGTTGGTTATTGAACCTGAAGCTTGTTGCTTCTGCCCTCCTCGACTACGGTCTGGGAGCCGACAGGAAAGTTCAACACACAGTTGGCCAGTCCGCCCCTTTGTAGCATATTATTTCGATGAGAGATGAGCAGATCACCACTGGGCTTTCAACTAAATACACAGCCACGCAAAAACTGCAGCATTTGTACAGCTCCTTATGAGTACTGCAATTAGTGAAGTGCTTTCCTCCGTGGTGAAACGATCAGCACTGCACCACAGAGGAAAGCAGCAGAAAGTCACCTGGAGTCAAAGAGAGTGGGGCTGCGTTACGTGCATGGCTTCCTTCTGCAGGTAACGGGGAGACGCGCTCTGGCGGTCTCAATGCTGGCTCGCGTGCCAGGGGTTGCAGACCCCTGGTATAAGCACTCTGGAACTACATTTTGTGGCTTAAAATAAGTTCACTTCCTTCCACCGGTTTGTTTTAGTTCATTCAATCCCTCTGCTGGGTTGTTATGTTTTTAAAAATAATCTATTTAGTTAACTGTTAGCATGTTTAATTAAGTTTAGTTGGGTTTTATTAGTTCCTGTGCATGTGCGTGTTGAGACAGTGTGGGTGATCTGACTTCCTGCTGTGAGGAAAGTCTTCCGATGGAGACACACTGAAACGGTTCAGATCTGAACTTGCGTGGAAACACACACACACACACACACACACACACACACACACACACACACACACACACACACACACACACACACACACACACACACACACACACACACACACACACACACACACACACACACACACACACACACACACACACACACACACACACACACACACACACACACACACACACACACACACACACACACACACACACACACACACACACACACACACACACACACACCTTTTCCTGTCACACTCTCTCTCTCTCTCTCTCTGTGTATCTCTACAGCTCTGCTCCAGTCGGCCAATCACAGAGCCCGGATGCAAGGAGGATGGAGGAGGATGCTCTGATTGGCTGAGAGCAGAATCAGTTTAAACATCCATTCAGGGTTTTTCTCTCCTTCACCTATCTCTCTCTCTCGCTGTCTCTCTCTCTCTTTTTTTTTTATCCGTCCTCCTTTTTTTTCCCATCTCTGTTTCTTAACACTGTCTTTTTCTCTCGTCACCATCTGTCTCAAAATGCCTTCCTCCTCCTGTGCTTCACTCTCCGTCTGTGCACCCAGCCACGACTGATGCTGCTATTATTCTGTGTGCGTGTGTGTGTGTGTGTATGTGTGTGTGTGTGTGTGTGTGTGTGTGTTTTGGGCTCCTTACAGGAATTCCCTGCAGCTGCGGTTTGTCCAGCAGGTTGTGGAGCTCGTTCTTCGAGGCTTCGATCTTCTCGGGGTCTGCTGCGTCCACCATGTAGCTGAAACAGGAAGAAAATAACTTTAAAACATTTGTACGTTCATTCAAACTATTTAAGTGTCATTGACTATCAAAATAATGTTTTTCTTTCTGAGGGGAAATTAGGTTTGTGGCTGTTCAAATGAAGTAAGAATCTTCGAATAAACCTAAGTAACAAAGTTTAGATTGAACTACAAAATATAAGTACAATAAATGTGTATTTTACAATATGTAACGTGATGTATATAAATATTATAATAAATGATGATGAAAACCAGATGATTTTCTTTCATCGTATAGTAAGAATCCTAAGTGTTATCAGTATTGCACAGTTGAATAATTGCACAGCAAATACTCAGAACTATTATTAACTATTTCAAAAATGTTTTCCAAGTAATGACTTTATTAACTTTGAGTGGTCCTTGTCATATCATGCTTTGCCCTGGAAATCTAAAATTGGTGTGTTGTAGAAAAATCTCACAGCCAATCAGAATCACTTTCACTACATGCAAAACAACTTTAGTGCTCTCTGTTACGTAACCCTGACCCAATTACCCAGCAGCCTCTCTGTCCCATCGCACCAACACAACTGGGTTAATAAGACTGCAGAACTGCTCTCTCCCTTTTCACATAATCTGACCAACCTCGTGTGAACAAAACATTTGATTATAATCAGCTCTCTCTCTGTTTAATGTACTGAATACGAGTTGGTGGAGAAAAGTGCGTGACTTTCTGACTACTGGCTCCTTAAGGTCTTCAATGATTAATATTATGTTTGGTCCCAGCAGAGACGTCCAAGCGGCCTCTTTAAAGGTCACCTATTATTATGTCTTTTCTACATCAACATGTGTCCCCTCTGTGTAAAAAGACTCTGGACGTTTCAGGAAAAAAGATTCTCTCTTTTTGTCCTGAATATAAAAACCTGTCTGAAAATGAGCTGATCAGATTTTGGCCACTTTATGATGTCATAACAATGTTTTGGCTTGAGTAACCATTAGCCAATCAGCAACCAAGGTAACCCCCCCCCCCCCCCTCTTATCACCTGAATCTCCTCCTAGAGCACCATTGAGTTCTTTGTAACCAAATCTCTCTCAGAGGGGCGTGGGGAGGGGCTCCTTATTTTCATCTAAAGTAACAGACAGAGAATCAGCACTTTGGAAACAGGGCTGAAACAGAGGGGATTATGGGATGCTGCCCATTTGGTGTTTGGAGCCAAACACTTCAGAGACATGTTCTGTATATATCTGAGACCTATAATATATTGATGAAAAACAGTATGATAGGGGACCTTTAAGCGGACGGTCACCATAGTTTAGGAAACCAGGACTTACACGATGGCGCTGACTCCTCGACAGTAACGCTCCCACATGCTCCTGAACCGAGGCTGGCCGCCGATATCCCAAAGCTGCAGACAGAGGGAGAGCACACAGTGAGAGGGGGCTCCTCACAATCAATACTTTGAGTTGCTTCCATTGATTGATATGTAATTGATACCTCAGATTTGAATGATGAAAATATTGTAAATAATTAGATTTCTCACCATTAGGCTTGTTCTAAGACTAATACCTGTGTACAATTAGTTGTAAATGACTGTTTGGACATAATTGGTCACAGGATTACGACTGAGGTGGAGTAAATATATTTTAGCTGTACTCAATAAATATGTTTTGTAGCATTGTCTAAATCTTAACAAATGCCTAAAGGGACATAACAAAAGTGAACTTGTAATGTTAATAAACATCTGGGAGATTTGTAAAGTGTAAAATTAGGATTAGTCGCAATCAAAACTACTACTTTGGTTATCCATGAATCGTTGTCAAGCAGAAATGTCAGAAAATGCTGTTTAAAATTCTCAAATATCGAGATGTCCTGCATTCCTCTATTTATATCAAATTAAAGTTAATATATTTCGGGTTTTGGACGAAAAAATGAACGCCATCTTGGACTTTGAGAAACTGGGACGACATGACAATTCACTATTTTCTGACATCTTATAGAACAAAAGATTTATAGTTTAATTGAGAAGAAAACGTTCGATTAGTGGACAATTAAATGATTTCTTAGCTGTAGCCTTTATTATAACATATAGCACTTATAAGTGTCTACAGAAAGGGAGCAGAGGAATGGAGCTACCAACCTTGATGGTGACGTTGCCCTTTGTGATCTTCCTCATGTTGAATCCAACAGTAGGAATCATGTCTTCACTGAACTGGCCTGACTGAAACACACACACACACACACACACACACACACACACACACACACACACACACACACACACACACACACACACACACACACACACACACACACACACACACACACACACACACACACACACACACACACACACACACACACACACACACACACACACACACACACACACACACACACACACACACACACACACACACACACACACACACACACACACACACACACACACACACACACACACACACACACACACACACACACAAAATTTTGATGTCATGAGATATGTGGCAGGAATGTCAGAACAGAAATGCCAAAGATACTGGGTTCCTGGCGAGGGAGGGGTTAAGATGGCAGCTGGGTTTCAGTCCAGATGGAATACCATTACTCATCTCCCCCCCCCTCATTTCCTGTCATCTCTCAAAAAAGATATACAAATGGCTTATATGATGTACAAGTTTGGACCGTAGCTCTCTAGCTCTAAAAAGTAGTTTCAGTTTTAACTGAAAAACATTGCTCTTAGTGCACGAGGGTCAACATTTATAAAAAGACAGATTTAAGAGAAGTCGAAATGTCACATAAATAAAATAGTTTATGTTATGTTTTTATTCTGACTAAAACACAGTAGAGATGAACAGCGATTATATGTATATTTTTAGGCTCTAATGCAGACATGCTTTTATACGCAAAGGTGGTTATAATGACACCTATACAGACATGCAGAAGACCCACATATTGATTTAAATATCAGCTTTATGTATATAGTAATAGTACCCTATGTTTTTATGCTTCGGTTTAGGCAGTAGATAATTACAGAGTATTCTAATGTATACTAGGGCTGCTCAATTAATCATATTTTAATCGCAATTACGATTATGGCTTGCAACGATTACGAAAACAACGTAATCGAAATAAAACCATTATTTTTTTATTATTACTTTTTTTTTCCAATAATTTTTTTGGGGCTTTTCAGTTGAATTATACTTAAAGTTCAGGGTAATCAACTGTTAAAAACATACTGTTCACATTTTTTTTTTCAATAAATGGATGTTTTCAAAGTAAATGGATAATCGTTTTTAATAATCGTGATATCAATTATTGACCCAAATAATCCAGATTATGATTTTTGCCATAATCGAGCAGCCCTAATGTATACCATATTTGATATTGTGTATTCTTTAGATAGTCCATTTAACTAGATCTCATGTCTAGTGCCTGTAAACATGCTGCTGTAACAAAAAAAACTATGTTGAACGAATAAAGTATAGTAAGGCTCTAGTTTGCACTCCAAACTGCATTTCAGATTTTCAATAGAAAGAAATGTGGGATGAAAATATTGGGATTTGATGTCAAAAATCTACATTAAAACAGTTCCTTACGAATTATGAAATGCAGTGTTCTTCCTGTTCCATTCACTCAGACATGTTGGCCTGTTTCAAGAGCTACAGCACCTCACCTCATTTTACCCTACACATCAATAATGCATTTCAGATTCTAAGAAATCAGTGGATGGTAAATACCAAAACTTCCACTAATATAAATAAGGAAAAAGGGAAAATCTATGTTAGTGGGTCACCCAAAAATGTGTGGTGTGTGCATGGTCAGCAGGGGAGGCGGATGTCTGACAGAGAGTGAGTCTAAAGAGAGGGAAGGTCACTCCGACAGCAGGAGGCTGATCGATCCTCCATCACCAGACCTATAAAAACCCTTCCTCCGGCCTTGCCACCAGCACCACTGGTGGGGGGGGGTTAATGTCCCAAAAAACGGCCGATTCATAGAAACTGTATTCGTCAGAAATTAGGAAATTATTTTGTCCGAGCAGCAGTGTTGTCAAACATCACACAAGTTAAAATGTTTAAAATATACAATAACATTAGCAGCAGTATATACAATTCACAATAAAAAAGGACATATATCACTAAGGTATCTACTGTATAGGACACCAAAATATTAAATACTCTACAATATACAGTCTCACTCGCTAAAGGAATAGATATAAATATACTACAGACACATATTGGCTTTCGATTATATACATTAGAATTGTGCAAAGTAGCAGATGTGCACATTTACTAGCTAATATTAATATTACTACTGGCTGATACTTCTTAGGTAGTCCATTCCGACAAGACTCTGTATGTTACTATGTAAATATATAAATTGTATGCATTTAACACTACCCTCTACCACACAGTATTCTACAATGTTACACTTATTTTATTTTATAAATACTGCTTTTCCCTGAATGTGTTCTTCCGTAAATGTTTTTATTTTAAATATGTGCATGCCTTATTGATCTAATAGTGTGTTATTTGTCGTCATCTATACTGCTGTAACTATATAAATGTCCCCTCTCTGGTGAATACAGGAATTCAGATTTGTCTGATTAAACAACACATCACAGCCGAGATAAGGGTTAAGTGTTTGACCGTAAAAGCATGTTTTCTCAGTGAAAAACACAGCTAGCTAATAAAAATGTGACATCTAAATCATCTTAACTCATTCAACGGCTTACAGTAGTTATACAGCCACAGCTAGCTGACCTCACCACTGCAGGATAACAATGGATGCAGCCAGATGCTAACTGACAGCTGGCGCTAGCATAAAAACCACCCTCCACACTCACCGCTATCACATTGACGAAGGTCGTTTTCCCGGAGTACTGCAGCCCTACCAGGGTCAGCTCCATCTCCTCTTTCCAGAATAGTGCCTTGAACCAGTCCAGCAGTTTGTTGATTAGCGCGATCATCTTTGTAATCGTCTGATGCTAATGCTAGCTGCTGTTGCTAAGGCTAGGTTGCTATGCTAGGCTGCTATGCTAACGCCCCAACTGTCTTTTTTCTTGGGGACGCTGACAGTTGCTGTGACAACCACCGACGGTTACAGCAGAACGGAGGACACCGACAGGCTCTGTGTGAACCGGGTATGATGTTTAAAGAGTCTGTGTTTTTAGGCTCTAATGTCCGCTGTGTGTTTTCGGCTTTCTGTGATGTTTACTAGCTACGCCTTTTCCTACCAGCCGCGTCAAGTCAGATGTTAAACGTAATATCACATCCGGTACACCCTTTCACAATAACATAAGTACCCTATCAGTCAAAAAAGGTTAAAACCAGAGGTGAAAGAAGTTCTCAGATTTGTTGTGGTCTTAATTAAAGTACCAGAGTGTAGGAATACTCTGTTACAAGTAAAAGTGCTGCATTCATAGGTTAGTCAAGTCAAAGTACAAAAGTATTATCATCAAAATATAGTTAAAGTACCAAAAGTAAAAGTAGTCAATGTGCTTTTGTGTTTTATAATGATTGATCAATAATGTGTTATCAAAGCTGGCAAAGGTGCAGCTAGTTTGAATGACTTTGTATACTGCAGGGTAGCTTTAGCTTTAATCCAGGTGGAACTAAAGTCTGATTTAAGACTTGATTATATTTCACATCATTAATCCAAATCTGTAAAGTAACTAAAGGTATTGAATAAGTGGAGTAGAAGTACACCATTTACCTCTGAATTGACTCCACTTCGAGCAATACAATTATTAACAAAGCAGTTATATACTAATAAAGGACTGGCTTATCTAAAGCCAGTTGAGTAGCACTTGAAATATGTTGGTATGAAACCTGATTATATGATTCTGTTTTCTTCTAGTTTGTATCTTCTTGGTCGAATGCACTTATAGTTGCTTTGGATAAAAGCGTCAGCTAAATGTAATGTAATGTAATTGTAGTGGAGTAGAAGTATATATATATATATATAAATGTTTATTCATTGGGATAAACCCCTTGAGATGCACCATCTCGTTTTCAAGTGGGTCCCGACAATAGCATCAACTTACAGGCATACATAAACAAAAAGACAAAAGGCAAAACTTGACACACAAGACAAACCACATACAGTCTGTTAAGTGAAATTCAACCAATGCACACAATCATCTTTACGAAGAGACAGTCGAGCAAATCAGTTTCATCAATATCAGTTAATAACAAGTACAGACCAGTTGAAAGTGAGATAACATCATGTTTAAATATACCCAATGATGCAAGTACAAAGTAGCACAAATGGAAATACTCAAGTCAAGTACTCTAAATTGTACTTAAGTACAGTAATTGAGTAAATGTACTTAGTTACTTTACACCACTGGTTAAAACAAACATGTTTATATAAAAAATGAATCTGCTGTGAATTTGAACACAAACAGTATTTATCCTCTTACATTTTCTTATTAGTTATTTGTATTTTATTTGAAGAACTCCTGCACATCCCTGTCAGTGTTAATGTTTCTTGATTTTTCCTGTAGCCCTTTTGCTTTAATTAATTAATGAATGTGTTGTTCTATTCACTATGTATTGTTCTTATACACCATGCTGCATTCCATCTACGGAAACCTACTTAATAATAAACCTGATACACCTGATTCTGTTGATACAGCATAGATGTATTATTAGAACATGTTTCATGCTGCAGGTTGTGTCTGCTTCCTGTTTGGGTGGGGTTGATAGAGGAAGAAGAGGAGAGTAGGAAAAGAGGAGACAGATAGAGGTAGATGCTCTGGTGAGTGAAACACTGCTCTCTGCTGGAGAGACAGGGTACTTACAATCATTTACGTCTGAATTGTAGTTGAGTAGAAGTACAAAGTAGCACAACATTAATACTCAATTGAAGTACAAGTACCTCAAAATTGTACTTAAGTGCTTGAGTGAATCTACTTAGTTACTTTACACCACTGTACTTATGTTTTTATAATCCACTGATGTGGACATTGAGTCATGTTACTATCGTGGCTATGGAAGTGCTTTTCGACCTATACAATCCCAACATCTAAGTTGTGTTTATGATTAAAATAAAAACGTAATTACTGTATCCATAACATTTTGGGGTAATTTATTTTAATTACTTAAGTTTACAAAGCCATAAAGGATACACTGCAGTATACAGTACCAACAGAAAACCGTACAAAAAAGCGAGATACAATGAAGGTCAAATGAACTATTCAAAGCAAATAGTGGATAGCAGACACATGCTGAAGAAACATTAACTGTACAATAGATTATAAACAATTAAAAAACATTTATCAAGTATATAAATATAACAAAGAAGGAAAAAGGGATAAAAATAGGACATCACATAAATACAAGTCTATCAAAATGTGTGTTGAGAAGCGATTCAAAGCTTGCCCGTATTCGAGTCCTGAGCGTGAGCCTTTGTTTAATGTTATCCTGTCTTTCTGTCCTGTCTGTCTAACAAATGGCCAAATTAAAATTAAAAGATCAATAGCATTCATTATCCCATATGTTCACACTTTCTCTCCCAATGCAGAAATGAATAATATTCATTTGCAAAATTGGGACACAGTAAACACGAAATATTTGATCATTTTTGAAATGCTCAATACATATCAGCGACAACATCGTTAATATACATTCTTTTAGCCAGGGTAATCCTGTAGTGAAAACCTTTATTGGGACAGTCCACAGTGAACATGAACACCTGGGTTCTCGTAGCCTCTGCTGCAAAAAAACATCCCACAAACCAACATTTTGAGGTTCCTGTTGGTTCTTGGTTCCCCAAAGTCTCGACCTGTCTTTTGAGTTTTGTTGCTGGCTCAACAAGTTCTCTTGTTTCCATATGTACGGTGCTGGAAACATGACTTGTAGCGCTAACTGCTGGTTGTGTGGTGTCTTGGATTTCTTCAGGTTTGTATCGTGCCTTGTTGGTTCTCCAGGTTCTTCTTGTTCTGTCTGTTGTCCAGCTCCAGGTTCTGAAGCTGAACGCTGACCTGCTCCTCTGGGTTCTGCTGGTTCTGCTCCTGAGGAGGAAACACTGGGGTTTAACTTTTCCTCAACTGTTACTAAATAAACGACTGTAAGGGCAGTCCTCAGCTAGCGTTAGCACGAAAGGCAGTTGAAGAGACATTTGCAAAAACATTGTTATTTTGTCATTTTCTTAAGTTGATGTTATTATGTTGTTTTTGGATTTGTGCTTCGTCATGTTTTATAATCTTCTAATGTTGGTACCTTGTTGGAATAAGTGTCTTAACTTTAACCAGATATGCTTGTTGTGATTATTTTATATTTTTTCCATTTGTTATTTTGTAATTTTCTTAACCTCTAGATGAAAAGTGGGTCTTTTTTGACCCGGTGAGTTGGTTTTTTTAGAGTATCTTTGTAATTAAAAATGTTTATCATTTCATATTCCAGCTATTCTTCAAAAAACATCTTTTGGATATCATGCCATTCAAATTTTTACTTTTAATTTTATTCATTTTAAGAAATTTTTGTTTTCGTATTATTACCCCAAGCTTCCATAAGTGGGTCTTTTTTGACCCGGTGAGTTGGTTTTCTTGAAGTATCTTTGTAATTACATTTTTTTGTCATTTCATATTCCAGCTATTCCTCAAAAAACATGTGGATATCATGCCATTAAAATTTTTAATTAAAATTTGAAGAAATTGCATTTTTGTATTACTAACCCAAGCTTCCATAAGTGGGTCAAAAATATATTTTTATAAATATATATATAAATAGTGAAAAATTTGATATAAAATATTTCTAGTGTGAACCAAGATATAATAATACAAAATATTATACAAGTGACCAAAATGACAAAAATTGCATAAACACACATATTATTCTAATACGGGTCCTTTTTACGGAAGAGTGTAGGGCCCAGTCACTGGTCCATCCATCTAAGGGTTAAGTTGATGTTATGTTGTTTTTGGTTTCAGGATAGTTTCTGGATATTGTTTTATGTTAAATGCTTTGTGCTTGGTCATGTTCTATTATTTTGGTACCTTGTTGGAATATGTGTCTTAACTTTAACAAGATATGCTTGTGATATCTGTAGTTTCTATTTGACACAATCCATAAAAACACCATTTCCCAGCAGGACACATGATGCAGGGATCAGGCTGGAGTACCTGGTTGAGCTGCAGCTGACGGCTGAACTGGGCCAGAGTGGAGTGCAGGAACTGGTACTGCTCTGTGGTCTGGATCATACCACCTCTGCACAGGACGGGGGGAATAAACAAAATGTAACACCCCAGAGACAATAATCTGATAAAACACACAGGCAGGAGAGAGAGGAGAGTTTTCCCCACCTGTCGAGTCGGAGCTGACAGACCGTCTCCAGGATGTCGAGCTGCCCGGTGTCTCTGAGCTGCTGACAGCCGATACTGCTGACGATGAAACACCCGGTCCTGCCGATACCTGCACTGAGAGGAGAGGAGACGGGCAGACGAGGGGTTTAACTCGGAACACCTTCGAGACCCTGTGCAGCCGCAGCTGGGATCAAATGGTACTGTTACATTTTCAAAACATACAATTCAAATGATAAAATCAATGTAAAGTCAGTAAACTGGAGGCCATGAGGGTGATGGTTATAGAGTGAAGACAATATTATGTCTTATATTTTTCCTTTAATGTTTGTTTATTTTGGTTATATATACAATATGTGTATATATTTGAAGTCTGCTAATTGCATCAAGTTGTACAGGGAATACCAGTGACATAAAACACTTCTTCTTTACCCTGTATTCCCCCATTTGACTGAGGATAGACATCAAAAGGAGTAACAACTCAAATAAATAAACAATCATATAATATAAAATCAATAATAAAATAATAAACCAAAAAATATATATATTATAAAATGAAAACAAATTATGGAAAGCAAAAAAATTAAAGTTAGGAAAGCAGTTAGTAGTGTTTTGAGATCAAAGTGCGAGATGTCTGCTGTTGTGGTTACAAACGTTCCCATCATGTCTTCAGAAGTACATGAAAGGTTTTGGTTTCCTATTTAAATTCTAAATTCATTCAAATTCTTTAAAAAAAAGGGTTTTCTCCTCTGCGGTCTGTGTGCGACTACTGA
>NC_136902.1:7512713-7574701 GCF_949606895.1 Notothenia rossii
GTCAAAACAGTGAAGCTTATTTAGCTGCAGTTTCTAAAACAAGATGATAATGGTAAAAGAGAAACTTCCCTTTTTAAATAAAAAGACAGGATATTCAGCAGCCAGACAGAAACCTGAAAATGACCAATCACTAATCCACCCAGGGAACTCCTTCTCTGTTTTTATTCTGAATGTCTTTCTCTTTTTTTCTCTCAAAACATACAGAGTTAAACAGAGTTTATTCTAGTCATAATACTTAAAACAGTCTAGGCAAAAGCTTTTATCAGAAAGATTTCAAATAGTGTTAGATCGCGATTTATATTGTTGAAATGTGTAAAATATCACAGCTTTGATGAAGAATCAGTTACATGTTGAGTGCCTGAAGTGAAATCACCACCAGTTTTAGTTCTAGTTTTGGTTTTACAGGATATTTACTGGAGCAGCCTCCCTGACCGAAACAAAAACATTGAATGTACTCACCGTTATGTTCCAAGTCTCTCTATTTTAAGTCGCACTTCTTTATTTTCTGCACCCGCTTGTAGTTTTGTTTGTGACAAAACTTCAATACACAAAGTTGGACATGACAAAATTATTTGTGCGATGACAAAGCGAAGCTCCCGCCACACTGAGAAGATCTACTTCAAAGACTCATCATCGTGAAGACTTGACTTGCCTGAACCCTGATGGTGTGTGTGTGTGTGTGTGTGTGTGTGTGTGTGTGTGTGTGTGTGTGTGTGTGTGTGTGTGTGTGTGTGTGTGTGTGTGTGTGTGTGTGTGTGTGTGTGTGTGTGTGTGTGTGTGTCTGATTCATTGTGTTTCCACACAAGTTCAGATCTGAACCGTTTCAGTGTGTCTCCATCGGAAGAGTTTCCTCACAGCAGGAAGTCAGATCACCCACACTGTCTCAACACACACACACATGCACATGCACAAACACAAACACACACACACACACACACACACACACACACACACACACACACACACACACACACACACATGCACACATGCACATGCACATGCAAAAAAACACACACACACACACACACACACAAACACACACACACACATGCACACATGCACAAACACACACACACACACACATGCACACATGCACACATGCACATGCAAAAACACACACACACACACACACACACACACACACACACACACACACGCACACACACACACACACAGGGGGAGTCAGTATACTGAAGCAAGCGTGTGTTATTGATATGAAACGATAAGAGATATGAGTGTTTTTTTCTCAATCTGATTTCTTGTCTGCTCTTGTTTCATGACAGTCTCATCTAATCACATTTAGACAAGAACCGTCCAAATGTTTCCCAATTTACCGAGAAACCTTACAATATTTGAGCTTGGCAAGGTATCCCAGCATGCATTTCACATCAACCATCAGTGATCGTAGAAGATATGAGAAGGGTTATCATTTTCTTTCAACACTTGTTATCGCTCGACAAATTAGTTTGAGATTTTTGAAATTGTCCAATGTTTCATTGCGGTCTAATAAAGAGGTCATATTGTGCTTATTTTCAGTTTCATATTAGTATTGTGTTCCTCTACTGTGACATGTCTCCCTGCTTTAATGTTCAAAAAGCTCTTTATTTTTCTCATACTGCCTGTTTTGCAGCACCTCTTTTCACCCTCTGTCTGAAACCAGAGCCCAGTCTGCTCTGATTGGTTAGCTGGCCAGCTCTGTTGTGATTGGTCAACCGATTAGAGATGTCCCGCCACCTATCACGTACATTGTGTTAGCACGACGGTTACATAGTGATGTCACTATGTTCCTGAAGTAAACAAAGGAGTCCAATGGAGGCGTTTCAGGCGGGGGGGTTGGGGTGTGGGAGAGGAGGGAACCATATAACAAACTTCAGGAAAAGGGGAAAACAACCAAAACCCTAATGGGGCCTCTTTAAGGACATTTCCATTCCAATACTTTTGTACTTTAACTTAAGTAATATTTTAAATGCAGGATTTTTACTTAACAGAGTATTTTTACAATTGAGTATCCATATTACTTAAGTATCAGGTCTGCATGCTTCCTCCACCACTGACAATGATATGTTTGATAATATATTGATCAGGCTTACCGGTTATTTGACAGCCATGATGTTCTGTTTTTGAGTAATTCAGCAGGGTGTAAATCTTCCTCTGATACCGGGGCTCCCGCTGACTTTCACCTAAAGCAACGACAACACTGACTTTTCTGAACACATCGTACTAAGTGACTAACCAACCAACATAACTAACGAAATAAGCAGAGAAAGAGGAAGGAGATAAGTTTCCTCTGTCTTTTTCTTGCCCTCTTAAAATCAATGATTTGCAATAGCAAGAAGAAACACGTGAAGAAAGAGAGCGAGAAAGTGAAAGTGAAGGAGAGAAAGTCCAAATATGAGGTAAAGGAGAGAGAAGAAACAGCAGGAATAGACATGTCCTTTTTTTCTGCCGTTATTCAACGTGTTCAGTTAGAGAGAGAGAGACCTGAGGGGAGAGAGGGATAGAAAATGAGTCAGAGAGAAAGAAAAGACGGACAGCTAATGAAAAAGAGAGGAAGAGAGATGCTCCAGGCGTTGATTATTAAAACACCAACAGCATCTTCTCATGAATCATTCATGTCAAATCTGCAATACAATCATAAAACACCAGCAGCTTAACACACATCTATAACATAGGGAAATAACAAACATCAATGTGACTCTCTTAATGAACACATTGACGCACCTCCATTTTGTTTTTCATTCATCAGGCGAGCAAATTGAATATTTAGTGGTTATTGAATTGAATCCTTTTTTCATCAAATTGACTCTATACAGGAAGTCAAAGAAGTCCCTGTAACATGACGTTGTTTTTATTTGGGATTACAGTTGTGAAGCCTCGTATTTGTGCCGTCGATATCTTGGTTTTTGTTGACCTATTGGTTTTTTGGGAACCAGTAATGACAGGGGGTTGAGCTAAGTACTATTAAACTCTGAACAAGACACATTGAAGTGACCAAAATGTTCAAATGAACTTCAACAATGGAAATTCAATCATCCCCCCCCCCCCCCCCCCAGTTTCAGGGAACAAAGATTCTCTCTCTTTTTGTCCTGATCCATTTCTATAAAAACCTGTCTGAAAATGAGCTGATCAGATTTTGGCCACTTTATGATGTCATAACGATGTTTAGTCTTGTGTAACCATTAGCCAATCAGCAACCAAGGTAACCCCCCCCTATCACCTGAATCTCCACCTAGAGCACCATTGAGTTCTTTTTAACCAAATCTCTCTCAGAAGGGCGTGGGGAGGGGCTCCTTATTTTCATCTAAAGTAACAGACAGAGAATCAGCACTTTGGAAACAGGGCTGAAACAGAGGGGATTATGGGTAATGCTGCAATGATCTGTTTGGTGTTTCAGCCAATCGGAGACAGGCTCTGTATATATCTGAGACCTGTGATATATTGATGAAAAACAGTATCATCGGGGACCTTTAAAGTCACTTTTGCATCCTCTGTTTTACTCTAAATGTTGCCAAAATTGCCCAAACTAACATCCTGCTGCATTGAAGAAGACTTGAAAGTAACGATCGAGACCTCAAAATATTTACTGTGACAATAAATCCTGAGAGAAGAAGGGTCATTTTATGGTGGACTTCTACACAAACAAACTTTTGTCGCCCCCTATTGGATTTGACAGAGAATGTGGGGGATAAAATAATAACGATATTGTGATGTTGCTTTATGTGAAAAACATTCTGTTATAACTCCAAATGTATAATTGTGCTATTATCATCACACCCATGTACTTTAGTTTAAGGTACTTTACACGGTAAATAAAATGACTGTTTCTTAGTTATATAGAACAAATGTACATATTTCCTAAGAACAAATATGTCTTTGTAGAAGTAGAAGTACTGGGAAGGTTTTTCATTCATACCTTGCATGTACATCAAGTTATCAATTCCATATGTAGTAACTTATGTCTACTTCTAATACCTAATACTTATCATATACAATTATAAAACAACATTGTTTCCACACCGATAAAGTGGTGATGATATTCTTTACAAAAAATTATCAAAAGTATTTACCTCGCAAACACTATATATTTACCTCGCCGTTCAAAGTTATCTTTATGGTGAACAAGTTTCTTTAACCCCCCCTTTCTCTCACCTTTTTGTTGTTTGTCTCCCTCCCCTTCTTCTTCTTCTTCTTCTTCTTCTTCTTCTTCTTCTTCTTCTTCTTCTTCTTCTTCTTCTTCTTCTTCTTCTCTTTGTTTGAGTATTGTGTCTTCTTCCTTTTCTCTCATCTGTTGCTTTCTGTCGTGTTGCCTTTACGTCTATCTGCTCCTCGCCACTTCCTTTTTCTGCACACCCACCCACTCTCTCATTACCACACACACACACACACACACACACACACACACACACACACACACACACACACACACACACACACACACACACACACACACACACACACACACACACACACACACACACACACACACACACACACACACACACACACACACACACACACACCTGCACACTTATTCGCACACACGTACACTTTCTATTCGCCTCATTCAAGGTTATGGGTCCCCTTTAGACTGCACGCCATGGGCTTCAACATTGTGTACTTGTATCTTTTTCATCCGCCTGTGTGTGTGTGTGTGTGTGTGTGTGTGTGTGTGTGTGTGTGTGTGTGTGTGTGTGTGTGTGTGTGTGTGTATGTGAATGTGTGTTAAGCCATCAGCAGTGTTTCACAGTGGGGCTGTATAAACTGATTTTCCTCGTCTCTTCTCTCCAGCTGTCAGATGAGCAGCAGCAGGATGAGATCCTACTGGGACTCGGTCATGGAGGCCGACCTGCCGGCGTTATAAACTGTCACCATAGAAATAAAATGAATAGAAGAGATACCTCTTGTTCACGACAACACTTTTCCTCTGTGCGTGATGAGCAGATAATCACACTGTGGGGGAACTTTTAGGGCTTTGTTCAGAGCTGCGAGGCAACATTAGAGCTCTGCTGCTGTTGTTTTTCGCGCCATCTTGTTGTTGTTCTTGTGTCCTGTTGTTGATCTTTCTGTCATCTTTACACAGTCCTGAAAGTAAAATTATACATTTAAATTCTTATGAGTTTAGGTTTTAATGTCAAAGTGACGATTAGAGTTACAAAGTGCGGCAATTAATGATTATTCTCATTATCAATTAAAAGTTTTGTACCATCTACTCAAAAAATGTGTATCCATCCCAGTGTATAAATGTCTTACTTGGTCAGTTAAAAACACAAATATAACAGAAAAAAACTGGTTATATTAATATTCGAGAGGCTGAAACAGCACTAATAACTGCCATTTTTGTGACAGAACAACAGGAAGGATTTTACAACAAGAAAGGATAACACCATGAAAATATTGAATGGACCTAAGACATTAAATTCAATGTGTTGTGTTTCTTGTTCTGTCTTCATATCACATCTTTTCTCAAGAAGCCTATGCTACACTCAGCATAACAATATTTTTTTACTTTAAACACATATATCATTATCTAACTGACTTTCAATCAGAAAATAAATAAATAAAGTTTAGTGGCATTGCATAATTGGAGTTTTGGGTTTTATCCCGCAAGCTACAATCAGATAGCTTTGTTATGCTAGCTACAAAAAGCTAGCTTCGTAATGCTAGCTCCAAACAGCTAGCTTTGTGATGCTAACTGAAAAGCTAGCAACATTTTTGAAATATTTTGGATTTTAACACAGCAAAACCAACATACATTTTAACAGATAAAATATCAACAAATTGTACATCATTTTACATATTTGTTCAGGAATGTTAATTAAGATATTTTACCTATTTGTAAATCCCTACGTTTTTTCTTACATTAATTAACATAAAGAGAGCTCATAATGGTGGTGTAACATACCTTGTGACAAAGTGAAACTCTGGAGGCCAACTTACAATCTGCTGCATATTTTAGTTATAGGCTACTTTAACACATATCTAATACATTAATAATTAACTATAAAGAAAAACGTTAATGAAGGTGATGAAAAACTGATGCATAAAATAGGAAAATACTCATGTACAATTTGTAGCCTACGTAAGTTAAGGTGCTTAGGTATATTTTGCCAATGTCCTCTAAACACCCTAGATGTAAAACTCAAAAGAAGGAAATAAATGACATTTTATTCGTGCAGACTGAAAACATGAATGTTGTTGAGTAAAAGAAGCCGGGAGTCGTTTATACCCACTGCAATTACCCCATTTGCACATTAAAATGATGCCGCGCGCTCCTCGTGTCTCTGTATCTCATTTATATTCAGATTTTTAACTGCTCTGCACTCCCTGTCTGCTCTTATCCACCGACGTTTACTTATATGATTTTTCTGTATGCTGTGTAATTAGCTGCTGTGTGTTTTCAGTGTGTGAAGCGCAACCCAAATTTCCCTCGTGATCAATAAAGGCAGAATGACTGAATGAATTAATTTGGGGAGTCTGCAGACTCAGCGCTGTTGACCTGAACGGCTCCCTGTGAGTTATTATAATTCAGCAATGTGATGGAAAACAATCCACTGAAGGCTCACTGCTGAAAAACTTTAATTGATCCGGTAATGACACCGGGAGCGTTTTCACTGTCATCTGGCTGCTAACGGGACACGAGTGGGGGAAGAAATGAAAAGGAGGGGATGCAAAAAAGTGGTGATAAAAAACTATAATAAAAGGAGGCAATACCACATCTTCCTTTATAGACTTCTTCCTTTTAGTTTGAGGTTAGAATTATCTGCCTTATACAAGGTGCAATCATACTGTTTATTAATTTTATTATTATATCATAGCTTTTGTCAATTACATATTTTTATGTAATTTCTTTGTGACCACCGTATGTGCTAGCGCTGTCAGTGCCTTTCCGATTTTCACTATATGATACAAATTTCACAATATTTTTAAAAATGTATCTGACTTTGTTTATTTGAATTTCTTTACCTTTTATTGGCAAATACATTTCCTTGAAAATACGTTTTTTAACTATTTTTATAAAGATTATCTTCAAAATAAAAGAGTTAATGCTTTTCACGGTGCCTTCATCATCATCACTTTATGATTACAATTTTCACAAATATTATCACAGTAGCCCATACAACGCTAGTTTCAGAATAAAAGCCCCTAGACCAGGGGTACTCAAACTTTTTGGTTAAAGGTCCACTTGTGAATGTTATACAAGGTCAATGGTCTGGATTAATGCCAGTAAAGTTTGTTTTGTGAGCTGAGCTGTGTGATTTTATATTTTATGTATCTCTCTGTACAGCACTTTGGTCTGGAGGTTTTAAAGTGCTATATAAATAAAGTTGGATTGGATTAATCTACTTTATTTGGGGGCCCCCTTCTGGTCCAAGCACTTGCCTGTCGGTAAACGGCGCCCCTGTATACACACACACACATTCAATACATACATACAGTATGATGGCTTGAACTATGGCATTAGAAAGTCAAGGTAAACTTGCGGTTAACTTGCGGTCTGCAATTCGTGTCACGCTCGCGCACACAAGTAAATATATATGCACGTTAATTCTCACAACGCGTCAGACACAAGAAAATATACATTAAAGGGACCTATCATGCAAAATGCACTTTGTGATGTCTTTTATACATAAAGATGTGTCCCCGGTGCGTCGGGGAACTCACGCAGCGTCAGAAAATAAAACCCTCTCTTTTCCTCCGTACCCAAATCTTTTAAAAAACAGGGGTACAACGAGCGGATACAGATTTGCTGCGGATCTGACGTCAAATCGGAAGCGGACCCACAGAATATTGCTATCAGAAACAATGCCTGACGTGTTTTGGACGTAATCTTGTCTTTGTTTACATTAACAAGCCTCGCTAACACTCAGAGCTAACCTGTACTGTGTAGAGCATATGTGTTTAAAAAGCAGGAAATAAAAAAAGGAACTCACCTTCTGATAAAACCGCAAGAGAAAAAGCATTTGAGCTCCATACTGTTTCAGAAATAATCCTTGATGTGGTTTAGAACAAGATGCCGTTTTATCACAGAAGAATTTAACTTTATCTCCGGTAGAATTCTGATCAGGCATTAGTTCCGCCTCCTCTGTTTAAGCTGAGGACCCAAAATCCGCGTTTCTCTAACAGGGCTGCAAAAGAGGGGTATGAGCAGTATGAGGCATGGCTCCAATGGATGAACTGTTTGGTATTTTAAGCAAAAAACTTCACAGACATGTTTTGTATGTATGGCCCTACAATATATTTTTTCCAATATAGCATAATAGGTCCACTTTAATTTACATCAGAATCAGATTTTTTTTATTTTTTTTTTTAATAATGGGACACAGGGTTCGGTCTGGACCTAGGTCCGGAGTTTGAGAAACCCTGCCCTAGACGGTAGCATGGTGAAATATAAGCTGTTTTACGTTTTAATATAATAAAATAATGTGTACTTGTATCTACCGAAAAGGTTTGAATCAGTTATTAAATATGAAGTTCTTTCAGCAGAAATCAACATCAAAATAAAACTTTCCAGGTTCAGTAATTAATATATATATTTGAAAATATAAAGTATACTTTAGAGAGACATGTACCTGTTTATTAAACTGTATCATAACAATCTGTCCAGCATTAATAATAAGTGACCGATGCAGGAAAATAAATATACAAACATTTTAATAGAAACAAAACAAACAGGATGCTCAAAAAAATGTAATATTGCACACACTCAACGCTCCTGCGATGCAAACTGGTTTGTTCACATTTGCTCAGCTTTAAAGAGAAAACATATTCAAACACAGAAGTTTAATTAACCGACAGAAACACCAAATGTTCAGACTTGTCAAACTAAAGCGGAAACCTTAATACAAAACAGTAGAGTGTGCAGCTACACAATTAAATGCTAAGTTTAAAGATGCATAACTTTGTTTCCAACAATCAAATATATTTAACAGGTGTGAAAATCAAACACTTCTGAAGTGAGGTAATGCTCTAATACCGTCAGACTGCGTGATATAAAGAAACAGTAAAACAATTCAATTAAAAAGTGCAGATTATACGTTGAAATAATCATGCCTTTTTTATTCTTTATTTCTGTCTGTTTCTCTCTTCCCAGAACATGATCTTTTTACCTAATCTCTTTTAAAGTTGTTTTCCTTATTTTCAACAAGAAAACATGGCAACCTGTTTGCAAAACAAACCAACTTGGTTTAGGTATTTTCTGACATTATACAAAGTAATAAATTATTAAAAAAGTAAAGTGAGCTAGACATCGATCGTTATCGGCCATTTGTGGCATCTTTTGAAGGCAGATATATTGCAGGAAGTAATGGGAGTTTGGAAGTAATTAATCAAAACAAACATCTTCCAAGTGTGTTATGAAAGAAAACCAAATACATGCAAAAAGTCTAACAAAAATAAAACTGCAGATTTCACGTTATTGAGTCACTGTTTGTGGGCGTGGCCTCTTTCTGACATCGCCACCACTCTTCTTCCTCTGCTGTCTCTTTTTTGTTCGATAAAGTTTGTGCTGATGATGATAATGAGCTGCAGTTAAAAAATATAAACCGTCACTTCTGCATGTGTTTGTTTTTGGCAGCTTCGACACACTGTATTTGAGGTCCAATCACACTGAGAGAAGAGGGACAGAAAAACAGGAACAACATTCAGATTAGGCTTGGGCGGTATGACGGTATTACGGTATACCAGGGTATTTCGAAATACCGTCGGTATGATTTTCAATACCGTGACGTCACAGACTGTGCGCCAAATCATAGATGCGTTTCATTCTATTACACTGACACGGAGTTTTGACAGGGACGACATTGGTTGTAATGCACAGCACGCGCCAGCAGAGGGCAGGGGAGGGCAGTCCGTCTTTCCCGCTCTCAGAGCTCAGCACAGAGCTGAGCAAGATGGCGGCAGCATTTGCCGGCCCCGAACTCGGACAACTAGTAAAGAAGAAAAATGCCTCTGCGCCTGTTTGGGACTATTTTGGGTTTACTCGTTGCCAGTGACTTCATCCAGCACAACGAGAGACGGAGGCACTTCTTTGGGAATGTTTAAGACGGGGTGAGTGAGTGTTGACATTTTTTAATCCTATGCAACTGGTTGATGGTTTTGTAGTCGAGGTCGGACGGTTTTAAAAACGAAAGCATTTACGTGCTAAACATTCACGCGAGTAATCCAATGAATCAAATGGAAATAAGGTTTTTAACACATGCACGGAATAATATTGCCAAACTAGTTAGTGAATATAGCAAACTTTATTCAATAAGTGTTAGAAATTAAAATCAATGTTTTAATGGGGAAATGTAGTTTAAACGTGCCGTCAGTTTTAATGCTCTTTTATACTGAAAAACCAGAAATTCTTGTGCACAAGCAGTTAAGCTTTTATTCTGAAAATCCTTCATCTACGCATGTAGCATGTGGCTAATATACGATTTCCTAAAGAGGTGAATTTAGTAGCGAAATGATATGGAGTGGTGCAAACCGAAGCCTACTGATTTAACGCTACAACTATAGATGTCGAGATACTACCATGCTGAATATTAAATGAAGGTACAGTTTATTTGAATACATTATTGTTTACAGACGAGAGTAGCATGTGACAACATCCGGAATGACCGGAAACCAAACGAGCCGAGAAGTATTTTTTAGAGTATTGATTACAGCGTTTAGAATGTGTTAAATGAAAAGTGATGAAAGAGAATATGAGGAGAAAAGGCGTGTTGAGCATATATTGGATGTGAAAAGAACCTATCCTCTGTTTAAATGCAAAAACGGACATTGGAGACGAGGCGAGCCGGCTGGCGGGGAGGAGCAAGCAGAGGATATATAACAGCACCGGAGGAGAGATCCAGCTCTTGGCTTCCCTAACGAGGAGCGGATCACAGCCGTTTGTCTGACTGAACAATATCATGCTTGTGACCAACCCGAGCCTTTTTTAATTAAAGTACCCAATTGAACTTTCACAGAGACTCCATTTAGTCTCCTTTTAAAGCTTCTCTCCTGGTCGGGAGAATAACGAACACAGTTTACATAAGTCAAGTATTTACTCCCGGAAAATCTTTATGTATGAAGATATATTGTTAACTTAGCTCACTATGGAAACAACGTCGGACATCTACAAACGCGTCCTGTATCCGATCTCAAAATGTGCCATTTGCACAATGTGTCATGTATGCAGCACTTGCGCGCACGTCGCGGCACTTTGCGAGCGTCTACCGGCTCGGGCTGCATTTTACACCGAACATATAATATACCGTTCGAAACATCTATTTGCCGCCGAACGCCACCTCACTCAAGTCGACCCAAGTCATACCGTCAGTGGCGGCTGGTGGAAAATATTTTTGGTGGGGCTGGCTGTTGATATAGTGAGTAAAAAAATTGTTTGGGGGAGAAAGTACCCCTTAAATTGGGACTGATACCGTCATATACCGTATACCACGGTATGATGTCAGCAAGGTATGACAGTATGAAAAAAATGATACCGCCCATGCCTAATTCAGATTTGTACACCTGTATCCTTATCTTCATCTCCTCCTCTTCACCTAAATCTCTTCTTCATCATGTTCTCCCATTTTCAGTCACCTCCTCGTCTTCCTCTCAGCTCCATGGAGGAATCTCCTCTCCAAATTTGGCGCAGTGGGCTGAGTTCTTAGCTTCATACAGAATCTAAAGGAACAAAAAGTGTACGCGTTTATTTAGGTAAAATATGTGTTATTATTAATATAACAATAATGATAAATATAATAATAATAATAATAATAATAATAAAGTACTTTATATTAGTGCTGTATTTACTGTGAAGTTTAATATATCTTGGAATAGCTCCCAAATAAAGGTATTTCAACTTTAAAAACAATAAAACAAGACATATAAGTACTGAATCTTTAATAGAAACATTCTAAGGGGGAATTAGAAATAACACAAATCCTTTATTTTCATACATTTTATAAAAAATACATATAAAATCTCTTAACCTCAAATGTTAAGAATAATATTAAAACATATAAAATAATAAAGTTAACCTCAGAACCAATATGTTTATTGTCTGTGCTCATGGAACAAATACAAAATACAAATCATATCATTATAAATGCCATAAAATAATAATAGCATTAATATATTATATTAGTAAAAAACCCAATAAAAGTTTTGAAAAGAAATACAATAATAATAATAATGATAATAATAATATCAATAAAACTAATAAAGCCTCACCTGGTTGTGCACGTAGGCCTCACACAGGTAGCACCACACGGACAGGTCACAGAAGCTCAGCACCATCGGGTGCTCAGACACAACGCCGTGAGTCACCATGTGCTCGTTAACATAACGACCGCAGAACACCTGAGACAGGAGGACAGCAGGTGAGACGCCTTACTTCATCAACATGTGAGACAGAGTGTGTGATGAGGGGTGAGACAGAGTGTGTGATGAGGGGTGAGACAGAGTGTGTGAGACAGAGTGTGTGATGAGGGGTGAGACAGAGTGTGTGAGACAGAGTGTGTGATGAGGGGTGAGACAGAATGTGTGATGGAGGGGTGAGAGAGTGTGTGATGAGGGGTGAGACAGAGTGTGTGAGACAGGGTGTGTGAGACAGAGTGTGTGAGACAGAGTGTGTGATGGAGGGGTGAGACATAGTGTGTGATGGAGGGGTGAGAGAGTGTGTGATGAGGGGTGAGACAGAGTGTGTGAGACAGGGTGTGTGAGACAGAGTGTGTGATGGAGGGGTGAGACAGAATGTGTGATGGAGGGGTGAGAGAGTGTGTGATGAGGGGTGAGACAGAGTGTGTGAGACAGGGTGTGTGAGACAGAGTGTGTGAGACAGAGTGTGTGATGGAGGGGTGAGACAGAGTGTGTGATGGAGGGGTGAGACAGAGTGTGTGATGGAGGGCAGAGACAGAGTGTGTGATGAGGAGTGAGACAGAGTGTGATGGAGGGGTGAAACATAGTGTGATGGAGGGGTGAGCCAGAGTGTGTGATGGAGGGCAGAGACAGAGTGTGTGATGAGGAGTGAGACAGAGTGTGATGGAGGGGTGAGACAGAGTGTGTGATGGAGGGGTGAGACAGAGTGTTTGATGGAGGGGAGAGACAGAGTGTGTGATGAGGGGTGAGAAAGAGTGTGATGAGGGGTGAGACAGTGTGTGTGATGGAGGGGTGAGACAGAGTGTTTGATGGAGGGGAGAGACAGAGTGTGTGATGAGGGGTGAGAAAGAGTGTTATGAGGGGTGAGACAGAGTGTGTGATGGAGGGGTGAGACAGAGTGTTTGATGGAGGGGTGAGACAGAGTGTGATGGAGGGGTGAGACAGAGTGGTTGATGGAGGGGTGAGACAGAGTGTGATGGAGGGCTGAGACAGAGTGTGTGATAGAGGGGAGAGACAGAGTGTGTGATGAGGGGTGAGACAGAGTGTGATGAGGGGTGAGACAGAGTGTGTGATGGAGGGGTGAGACAGTGTGTGATGGAGGGGTGAGACAGAGTGTGTGATGGAGGGGTGAGACAGAGTGTGTGATGGAGGGGTGAGACAGAGTGTGGGATGGAGGGGTGAGACAGGTCACCTGGTAGCAGGTGAGACAGAGTGTGTGATGGAGGGGTGAGACAGAGTGTGTGATCGAGGGGTGAGACAGAGTGTGTGATGGAGGGGTGAGACAGAGTGTGATGGAGGGGTGAGACAGAGTGGTTGATGGAGGGGTGAGACAGAGTGTGATGGAGGGCTGAGACAGAGTGTGTGATAGAGGGGAGAGACAGAGTGTGTGATGAGGGGTGAGACAGAGTGTGATGAGGGGTGAGACAGAGTGTGTGATGGAGGGGTGAGACAGTGTGTGATGGAGGGGTGAGACAGAGTGTGTGATGGAGGGGTGAGACAGAGTGTGTGATGGAGGGGTGAGACAGAGTGTGGGATGGAGGGGTGAGACAGGTCACCTGGTAGCAGGTGAGACAGAGTGTGTGATGGAGGGGTGAGACAGAGTGTGTGATCGAGGGGTGAGACAGAGTGTGTGATGGAGGGGTGAGACAGGTCACCTGGTAGCAGGTGAGACAGATCCAGTTCTCAGCCTCGGAGCCACAGTCCTTACACGACTGGAAGATGTTGATACCTGCTGGGGGGAGGGGCTTAACGACGTCCAGGTGAGGACACCAGGAGAGAGGGTCCACCACGTAGAGAGGGGTCTGAAGACAGACAGCAGAGAGAGAGACACGTTGGTAATGTGAAGATAGACGGTAGATATAAAGAACAAGATAACATAGTGGTCCAGGAATGAGACATACAAACTCAGAAATGAGTTAGCCTTTTGGTGTTTTTCTTTAGAAGCCTGAAATAAGTTCTGTGGTTAAAACAAGTTTAAGAGGTTTTTTAACATTAAATACGTCACTGGTAAATGTCTGAAGCTTTTATTTATTTTACAAGTGTCTAAATGAGATGACTACACATCATAATGCAGAACATTAGCCGCCTTTAGCTTATGTGACCATAATGAAGAAGCCTAATAGCTTAATGTTAGCTTGTGATTGCATCTACACTTAAAACATCCTAAAGTAGTGTTAATATGTGGAGATGATCCTGCTGAACAAAATACCTAAAGGTCATAAACGAGTGTTGGCAACAGAGCTTCTTTTCTGCAAAAATCAAAAATCCCAGGGAACCAGGGAGGAGCTAACTTCCCAGTCAATACAAAAAACTGCATCAGTGCACCACCATTAAAATATGGGGTTATAAATATATATATGAGGTTATACAAAAAAGAATCATAAAAAATATTCTCTCACATCCGCCTGTCCTCCACACGTCAGCTCCAGAGACGTCTGAGGCTTCGACCAACCACACGCTCCGTCCTCCTCCGGTCCCGCCCCTTCTTCACTGGCAGGCTTGTCTCCAGGGGCAACCGACTCTGGAGCTGCCACGGCAACATCCTGCCATGTTAAAAATGTGTAAAAAACATGAGAAAAGTTATACGATTTTTTATAAGACTAACAGACCGGAGAGGTTATGGAGAATGAGAACAGCCGAAAGCTAATGAAATTAAAATGCCATTTAATGTACCAAAAGTGATATTTAAAAAATGGATCCGTGTATTCTTTACTTTATTGATATAAATCAACATTTTGTTCTTGTTTATGTATATTCAATATATGTAAATATTTATTAGGAATTTATAATCTATATTTTAAACGCTTTGAGCACCAGGAAAAGCGCTATATAAATAACATTTATTATTATTATTATATTCAAAACTATAAAAATCTGACTTCCTGCTCACCTGAGGTTGTGTACTGTCAGCTGATTGGCTGTTCTCAGGTGTCACTGCAGATGACTCCACCTTCTCCGGGCTTTGCCGTACCTTTGGCCTGGCCCCGCCCACTTCTGTGGATTTAGCAGGAGTGTGATTGGCTGAAGTTTGACTGATGTCCAAACCGGCCAATCCCTGCGTGAGCAGCTCGAGACCACACTCCGTCTGATTGGACTAGAAAAACAACAATTAGGAGACACACAATTTTAGATTTTTTTTTCCTTTTCTTCTAATTTTAATCTACAAAAGTGCTTTCATATTTACTGTTGTTTTCTCTGGTTCTGTAGGGGGCAGAGGTGGTTTGTTTGTGCTGCCTTGCTCTGACTTCTTGCCTTTTCCTTTAAAAATACGTTTCCCACGATGCTTTAGGGAAGGCAGGGACACCCGGACAGACTCTGGGACTGAAAAAAAAGTAATAAAGTTAATAAAATGAAACAAAAAAGAAACAAATTGAATTGATTTCAAAATAACTGACTGCGTATCCGTAGCGACTTCCAGTAGGGGGCGTGGTGTCGGATGACCTCGTTGATCGTTGCCACGGCGTTGTGATGAGGAGGGGGGAGGGGCGTCGCCAAAGAGGGAGGAGGGTCTCCTAGCAACACGCTTGTGCACATCGCCATGGAGTCAGAGATGGATGACAGGTTATAACCTCCCTGAGAAAAAGAGAAATGTCATGTACATTTAGTTTTTAAATATTTTTTAACACAAAATATTTGTATCATGTTAACTTAATACAATTGTGTAAATAATCCAGCATCTTCAAATCATTTCCGTTTCTTTCTATTTCCCCTTTGTCTGCCTCCACCAAAGATAAATATATACGTTATTATCATTAATTTCTTGTTCAAAATAGCGTCATATCTTTGCTGTGAATCCAAACTATTGCAATAATCATGTAGGTAAGATGACATTTTATGAACAAACATTTTGTAACTTTTCTTTAATGGAAAATTTAATTATATGGTTATTAATTAAGATAAATATAACATCATATGCAAATAAAATAGTATATACATATCATTATAGTGTCAATTTGACCGTCACAGGATTATTTCACATAATCATCAAATCCATGTCATAAGTTTGTGTGTGTGTGTGTGTGTGTGTGTGTGTGTGTGTGTGTGTGTGTGTGTGTGCGTGTGTGTGTACCTCCAGTATATGTAGGACCCGCCCCCCAGCCAGTGACATCAGCAGGTGAGTCAGGTGGGCGTATCCCTCCGGCGTCATATTGTACCCCCCCAGTGGATCCCCTCGAGCTGCATCGAACCCGGCCGACACCAGAACCAGACCGGGGTTAAACTGCGGGGAGAGAGTAGACCAATCAGAGTGTGTTCCTGTGTGTTTATGTATGTGTGTGTGTGTGTGTGTGTGTGTGTGTGTGTGTGTGTGTTACCTCGGTGGCGATCGGCATGATGACACTGTGAAAGGCAGCGAGGTAGTCGGAGTCGCCCATCCGCCCGCCGCTCCACGCCACGTTGACGTTAAACCCCGCCCCTTTAGACACGCCCACCCTGTCCGGGGCGGCGTCCAATGAGGACGGGAAGAACGATCCGTTGTCATAGCGATGGAGCGAGATGTACAGGACGCTTGAGACAGAGAGAAATCCATCGTCACTTCAACTCCAAGTCACACACATTTGATTAAGTCGACTTTAAATCACTTTAATGCTCACCTGTCGTCGTCCTCGAACATGTGCTGCGTCCCGTTGCCGTGGTGAACGTCCCAGTCCAGGATGAGGACTCGCAGCGGTGCATCATGGGATATTTTTTGTGCGTGGCGAGCTGTGACCGCTGCCGTGTTGAAGAAACAGAAACCACACGGAGAGTCTTTCTCTGCGTGATGACCGGGAGGACGGACGATCGCCACGCCGTTACTCACCTGGAGAGGAAACAGGAACATGTCAATCAATAATTTTATTTATACAGGCCGATAGCTCATAACACAATCTGTAAAGCGTACCATGTCTCACCCTGAGCCGCACAGCACATACTCTATGTGCAGTAACGCGACCTCAGCACTGAACCAATAACTCATTTTGTATTATATTACCATAATAGTTCACCAAAATGTCTTTCCGAAAACAATCTGCTGTCAGTTTCTGTTTCCTCAATTTTTCTTCTACTTCAATCTATTTTCTACATTGGCTATTTTAAACCGTTTTCTCCGGGAGTTTCCAGGGGAAGGAGGACTATGCACACATGCAATAATGTATTTCCTGTTGGATGCGAACTTCATTTCTTTGTTCAATAAAGTCGAATCTAATCCAACATAAACACACGTCTAGAACTTTTTAGTAGTATTTATGTGGTGTTTGGTACAGTTCGACAAACAACATGTACTCTGTACTCAAAGCAAAGTGATGTATGTGAGTGAACGTGTGTGTGTGTGTGTGTGTGTGTGTGTGCGTGCGTGCGTGCGTGCGTGTGTTACCTCTCCTGAGAGGATCCTCTCCACAGCGCTGAAGCAGCCTCCTGCCGCCAGCAGAGCGCACTGGTAGCTCTGGTTGTTGATGAAGATGGAGTTAAACTCCAGACTCAGTTTGTTCAGATCTCTGGGCTTCATCTCTGCTGTGGCCTTCATCTGCTTGATGTGCTGCACACTGCACCGGACACACACACACACACACACACACACACTTATTTTCTGACAGGTTCAGGCCTACAACAGATATTTTTTCGTATGATCTCTCTAAATGTGTACATACCTGTGACAGGTGGACAGCTCCTCCTCTGTTGCTAGGCGAACTGGTATCCGTTTGCAACGACCGACCAATCCCAGCTGCTGATGTTTGGAGAAGATTTTAAAGATCCTCTGAGGCTGTTCAGGGTGATGTCTGCGGAGACAAGGTTTATTCATATGATTACAATCTTACATAGACAGTATATAAATATCATTAGAACTGTGTTGCATGATCCTACACAAGCTCTCAGATCTCCTACTGCTTAAATACACAAACAATAAAAAGGTAATGTAGCAACATGTCTCCCGAAAATAAAAAAGCAAAAAAAGTTGTCATTTAGAAATTTAAAATGTGTCCTGCTGTTACTTTATATATATAATATACATATAGAGTGTATCTGCAGGTGGAGGTCACTCACCTGTCCCACAGGTTCAGGTGCTCCATCATCTTCTCATCATAAACCAGTCCTGTTGTCTTGGCAACCGAGGGAGGCGGCTCAGTGTGCTTTGTGCTTTTCTCATTGGCTGTTGCTCTGATGACACGCCCCTCAGCCAATCGGCTGCCTTCTGCAACAGAAAAATTAAGAGAACAGGACGTTTGTTAAACATCATTTGACATCCTGGATGTAAAGAGAAAACATTGTGTTATAAACGTACCGGATCCCTAACTCTCTACTAATAAATAATAAAACTCTCACCGAGTGTTTGCAGAGAGGCCCAGTGAGGATACAGAGCTGAGACCGTCTGAGAGATGGACTGCAGAGCACTGACACACACACAGACACACACACACACACACAGACAGACAGACAGACAGACAGACAGACAGACAGACAGACAGACAGACAGACAGACACAGGTGGTCAGATATATAGCAGCAGTTATTGATGAGCTCAGGTGTGTCTCAGGTGTTCCAGATGTTACCTGTCAGACGGAGCGTAGGGCGGAGTCAGGAAAGGGCAGGCTCCTCCCAGCAGAGCTCTGACACACGCTGCAGCGCCCTCTGCTGTCGACTGCAGGTTATAACCCCCCTACACACACACACACACACACACACACACACACACACACACACACACACACACACACACACACACACACACACACACACACACACACACACACACACACACACACACACACACACACACACACACACACACACACACACACACACACACACACAATGAGTAAAAAGTATACAGCATACATACACTGATGATGTGAAAGGGATTTTACCTCGAGAGCGAGAACAAGTCGACCTTCTGCCAAACTCATCAACATGTGAGTCAGAACGTGGAAACACTGAGGATTCACACACATCCCGCCCTGAACACACACACACACACACACACACACACACACACACACACACACACACACACACACACACACACACACACACACACACACACACACACACACACACACACACACACACACACACACACACACACACACACACACACACACACACACACACACACACACACACACACACACAGATTAAGTTATTATTAAACCAATGAATGAATACTCATTTTAGTCAGTGCTCCGAGGTCAGTGGAGTTTTCACCTTCTCATCTCCGACGGCAGCATCGAATCCAGCAGAGACCAGGACCAGCTGAGGCTGAAACTGAAAATACACACAAATATTTACACATTAGATATATCAGTGTTACTCGTTTATAAACAGCAAGATGTTTCCTCGTTCTGTCCGGTGTTACCTCGTAGGCTACGGGCAGCAGCAGTTGTTGAAAAGCTGCGATGTAATCAGCGTCTGTCATCCCCGTCTGCAGGATCCATGACACAGGACAGGGTTTTAAGAGGTGTGAAAAGTAAAGAGTGACAACAATTTCTTGCACAAAATATACAGTATTTGCCCTTATTCAGGATACTGCAACAAAGCTGTTTATATAGCGAATACAAATGTATTAATATTAAGCTAACACTCCCCTTTATATGTACTCGTGTATACTCTGAGTAAATCAGTTTTTGTGGCTTACTTGTAAACCTGTGCTATCAAACCCTCTCTATTTGATCCTTCTAGAAAAGGTTGGTATTGTGGAAATACCTGTTGATATCTATGTCTTTTTTAATGCATCTTTACTCCATCTTTGCACACTGAAGGCTTTTGTGTTTCGTGTATAAACAACAAAGCTGGCCAAGAAAAAGACTGTGTGAGACTGTGTGTCGCAAACTGCACTATACAGAGCATTCAAGTCTTGATTGGGGTTGATTAAGTTTTGAAAGCTCTACATTTCCAAATAATCCTCAAACCCAAATGATATTGGCATTTTCCACAAGGTCTATATCTGAATATCCGACCAGAATATTCTGTTTCCCGAGCAGTGTGAAGTGTGCACCTTGTTCCAGGGCAGGTTGATGTTTCTGCCTTCAGCTCGTCCGCTGCCGACAAACTGACTGTCAGACTCCGACAGGTGAGGCCAGAAAGACCCCTCCTCGTACCTGTGCACACTGAAGTACAGGACACTGACACACACACACACACACACACACACACACACACACACACACACACACACACACACACACACACACACACACACACACACACACACACACACACACACACACACACACACACACACACACACACACACACACACACACACACACACACACACACACACACACACACACACACACACACACACACACACACACACACACTATTAACTTGGTGGATTTTATTGTCAGTGTTTGTTATGTTCTTTGAGAATTTGTAACCGGTATTTGATTTGATCAGGAGTTTACCTGGGGTCGTCCTTGAACTGGTACTGGATACCCTGACCGTGATGAACATCCCAGTCCACTATCAACACCCTGACACACACAACACACACACACACACACACACAGACACACACAACACACACACAGACACACACACACACACATCATGTTTAAAGGAACAATAAGACTTGCTGTTACGGTTTTTAGGGTATTGTCACTTTTTATACATGTTGAATGAAAGTTCAGAATGATAATCAATGTTGGAATAAAACTTTGACAGAAAATGACACACACACGCACAAACACACACACACACCTACCTGCGGACGGAGTGTCTGGTCTGAGCGTATCGTGCTGCGATCGCCACGTTGTTGAAGATGCAGAAACCGTTTGACATGTCAGACTGAGCGTGATGACCTGGGGGTCTGACAGAGAGGAAGGGAGGAACATGTTTTAGGAAGCTGAAGTTCTTGTTAACGAGGAACACCTGAACGCACCACCAGAAGCTGCAGTTGTTACCTGACGACGGCAAATCCGTTCCTGAGTTCAGAGGTCATCACCTGATCGACCAGCTGCAGGACTGAACCCACCCCCTTCACACACACCTGGAAAGACTCCTGACACACACACATCAGAGAAAAATGTTATAAACAGAAATGGATTTTTTTGAATTTGCAGCAGGTAACTAATTTGTTTTATTTACAGGATTTAAGAGTTATTTTATATACAGTTTCATTTAAATGTTATTTACCAATTCATTTACAGTTGTGTTAAATTTCACATTACGTTTTTTTTTATAATGTTAACATTTATTCAATTAAAAAATATATATATTTGATGTTTAAAGAATATGCATATACTGTACATATTTACAGATATACAGTATGTATTTTTGGACTGTTTTTTTCCTGTAAAGCCAAGTTAATATTGTGTGTGTGTGTGTGTGTGTGTGTGTGTGTGTGTGTGTGTGTGTGTGTGTGTGTGTGTGTGTGTGTGTGCTCTTACAGGATGAATGTACACCGAGTCGTATTTCTCTGACAGAGTTTGAAGTTCACTTTCTGTCATCGTCTGCGTCGACCTCATCAAATCCACATATTGTTTCCTACAGACACACACAGGAAGGTAAAGTAGATTAAAGTACAACTTCAGACACATTAAATATTAACCATTTTTTAAGTGTTTGCAACTCACGTGTGAGAGAGCAGCAGCTCTTCTTCTGCAGCTTCTCTGGGCTGAAACAGACAGTTGAAGCATAAGAACCTAAACGCATTGAGAATTACCGTAAAACCTCTCAAATACAGTGGATTTTCTATTTCCATGGAGCATTATCGACATTAGTGCCATTGTGCTGGCAACCAGTGACAGCCTGGTGTAATAGGCAGCGGATGCAAACTACACACAGTATTCAGCTGCTTAGAGGGGCCCTACTATGCTGATGTTCAGGTGTATATCAGTATGTAGTGTCTCTACTTTAAAGAGTCCTCTCCTGCACATGTTCAGGTGTATATCAGTATGTAGTGTCTCTACTTTAAAGAGTCCTCTCCTGATGATGTTCAGGTGTATATCAGTATGTAGTGTCTCTACTTTAAAGAGTCCTCTCCTGCTGATGTTCAGGTGTATATCAGTATGTAGTGTCTCTATTTTAAAGAGTCCTCTCCTGCTGATGTTCAGGTGTATATCAGTATGTAGTGTCTCTACTTTAAAGAGTCCTCTCCTGCACATGTTCAGGTGTATATCAGTATGTAGTGTCTCTACTTTAAAGAGTCCTCTCCTGATGATGTTCAGGTGTATATCAGTATGTAGTGTCTCTACTTTAAAGAGTCCTCTCCTGCTGATGTTCAGGTGTATATCAGTATGTAGTGTCTCTATTTTAAAGAGTCCTCTCCTGCTGATGTTCAGGTGTATATCAGTATGTAGTGTCTCTACTTTAAAGAGTCCTCTCCTGCTGATGTTCAGGTGTATATCAGTATGTAGTGTCTCTACTTTAAAGAATCCTCTCCTGCTGATGTTCAGGTGTATATCAGTATGTAGTGTCTCTACTTTAAAGAGTCCTCTCCTGGTGATGTTCAGGTGTATATCAGTATGTAGTGTCTCTACTTTAAAGAGTCCTCTCCTGCTGATGTTCAGGTGTATATCAGTATGTAGTGTCTTTACTTTAAAGAGTCCTCCCCTGCTGATGTTCAGGTGTATATCAGTATGTAGTGTCTCTACTTTAAAGAGTCCTCTCCTGCTGATGTTCAGGTGTATATCAGTATGTAGTGTCTCTACTTTAAAGAGTCCTCTCCTGCTGATGTTCAGGTGTATATCAGTATGTAGTGTCTCTACTTTAAAGAGTCCTCTCCTGATGATGTTCAGGTGTGTATCAGTATGTAGTGTCTCTACTTTAAAGAGTCCTCTCCTGCTGATGTTCAGGTGTATATCAGTATGTAGTGTCTCTACTTTAAAGAGTCCTCTCCTGCTGATGTCCAGGTGTATATCAGTATGTAGTGTCTCTACTGGAACATGTCTCCATGCTTTAATGTTCAAAAAGCTCTTTATTGTTCTCATACTGCCTGTGCTGCAGCACCTCTTTTCCCCCTCTGTCTGAAACCAGAGCCCAGTCTGCTCTGATTGGTTAGCTGGCCGGCTCTGTTGTGATTGGTCAACATCTTAGAGATGGTTTTTAATATGTAAAAGTGTGTTACTGTTAATGTAAGACAACCTGTGGGTAAATATTAATAAAGTCAAGGCTCACTTGTCCTGGTGTCACTTTTGTTTTTTCCAATATTCACCCAGCACCTCACGTTAACACCCGGCTGTGAGATTAATCAGTGTTCAGCTGCTGTGAACATCGTCAGAGAACATTATGCAACTTAGCTGATGTTCTAATTAAGATTCATCCATTTATAATAGAAAAAACCTTTTCAGGGAGTCACAAGTTCAACCCCACCATGACAGCCACCGCAGTTTAAATTACTCGTGTGGGTATTGTCCACAGAATTCAATGTATTACATGCCTTATATATGTAATAAGTATTATTATTATTAATACATGATTGCAGGAAAGTGACCGACCTCCACTGTGACGCAGTGAGACAGCAGCTCCTGTCTCTGCAGCTCCTCCATGATGGACGTCACTCTGTCGGGACATTCTGGATGACTGGACAACAAACACAACCATCAATCATCAGATTCACCTTTACACCTCGTAATCAAAGTTCAGTTGTATCAAGAGTATGTCCCAACCATAGACTGTAGGGTCTAAATATGGTTCAGTCCGTACATTTACACCTGGTAGTTAAATATATCTGAGTATCCATGATGACATCCAAACACACTGACGAGCTCAAACAGCAGGAGTCAGCATAAAAACAGCAAATATATTTATAAAAGATGTTAAACATCCAGGAAGCTATTGTATGACTTTGTTATCGCTTATTTTCCATAGCTAGAGAGAAAAGCAGAGGAGACCTTTACGAATTAAAACTAGGGATGTCCCGATCACCTTTTTTTGCTCCCGATCCGATTCCGATCATTTGATTTTGACAATTTGCCGATACCGATTTTTCCCGATCCGATCTTTATGCAATGCATTAAGAGGGAAAAAAAGCATTCAAGTTATCCCTTAAGGTTATTTTTTTATTTAAATTGGATATTCTATCCAACATGGATATAGCTTCTTTTTTTCACAGCAGCATTGGATCAGTTCAGTTGTGCAGCATTGGATCAAAACAAAATAAAGCTTATCAGTACTCGTTAGCTTACTGCTACAATTAGACACTGCGCCCTGCCCACTCTGTTGCCAGATTTGAGAGAAATAAGCAACCAGGTCTATGAAAACAAGCCCCAAAGAAGCAACACATACATGATGTTGTGTCATTTGAAACCAAAACTAAGGCCTCAGGATGACTTTAAGACTTGAACATGGGCATTTTTGTTTTGTAACAATTAATTAAAAAAAAAAAAGTATTTGAAAAAAAAAAAAAAAAATCCCGATCCCCGATTTTTTTCTCCCGATTCCGATCTTTTGAAAATCACGTGATCGGCTCCGATCCCCGATCACGTGATCGGATCGGGACATCTATAATTAAAACTAGTTTACGTGTTGAAATGCAATCTTATTTGGAGAAGATCAATCACACATTTCCACCCACGCAGTTGAAGTTAGATTGTGTTCAACGCGATCACTACCAGAGGTGGTTTGGTGCACCCTCAAAGTGTTTCTGGGTGAATGTACTTTAAGTGTAACTGTATTAAATACTATCCCATTGGCAAGGTGTGAAGCTGTAAAGGAAACATAAGTATGCAGCTGTGCAGGTTACCTGGAGTCCCACAGGTTCTTATGATGAGTGAAGATCTCAGAGTAAACCAGACCTGTTCCTCTGGCTGCTGATTGGCTGGACAGATCCTGCACACAAACACATTCATGCATACAAAGGTTATATAAATACAAAACCAGCTGTTCCTGGCTGGCGTGAAGAGGGTTTTTTAACATTATTCTATAACGCCTGAGTCTCACCAGTATTTGCAGTTTGTCGTTCAGCTCCTCCTCGTCTTCATCTCGGCCCCTCTCCATCTTTCCTCTCCTCTTCGCCTCCTGCAGACTGCTTCCTCCTTTCCTCTCCTCCTTTTCTGCACTGCTGCTGGTGCACTGAGAACACAAACATCAACATGTTAAACACACAGTGACCTCTCTGCTCATGATAATGAATACATCAAATGATAATAATACATTTTTGCTCCCACAAGTGGCAAAAAAAAAAAGAGGAAGAAAACGTTTTTAAGAATAATTAAGGACAATAAAATAAAGAGAAAACAGCAGGAGAGAAAGAGCTGCTCTGTCGTTGAATCCTGTTGAAGTCGGACTGAAAAGTATAAGTTGTTCATGTATTAACACGAAACATAGACAGGAGGACCTGAGCTCAAACTCCAACTCAGGTAAATGATTGAAAGCTGAAGCAATAATTATTTTACTGATTTTTGTTAATGAATGAATCGGGTTAGGTGATATGTTTACATGTTCCAACCTGCCGCTGACAGACCTGCGCGCGTGTGTGTGTGTGTGTGTGTGTGTGTGTGTGTGTGTGTGTGTGTGTGTGTGTGTGTGTGTGTGTGTGTGTGTGTGTGTCAGCTGACAGACCTGAGGAGACAGACGGGGGGATCTTCTGACTGACTTCTTCCCAGATCCCGGAGAACCTGAACCAGACTGCATCTCTGAAGCACCTGAAGAACAAACAACAACAACAAACTCAGACTTAATCGAATGAAGCAAATAAAACAAATGGGAATCACATTTAATAATAATAATAATAATAGATTTAATTTGTTAGCGCTTTTACAGGTGCTCAAAGACGCTTTACAGATAATAGTGAAGAAATTTGAAATTTGAAACAAAAACAAACAAACAAAATTTGAAACAAAATTTGAAATTTGAGCTCATATGCTCATGCCAAGCTACACACACACTCTTCATACTTTAAAGAGGACCTATCATGCAAAATGCACTTTTGTACGTCTTTTATAAATGAACATGTGTCCCCGGTGTTCCAGGGAACTCACCAAGTGTCAGAAAACACAACCCTCTCTATATTCCTCCATACCCAAATCTCTAAAAAAGGGGCTGCAATGGATCTGATACAGACTGATCCAGATTTGAACACTTTTATGTAGTCACAGAAGTGGCGCTACGGCTATTGGGCCAACTCCACCAATCAGGAGACAGCCACGGATATTGCCGTTGGAAAGCGCTGGAGACGCTGTAGTACATATGCCAGGCCTGTAGATGGTGCTGTTCTCACAGAATCAGCCCATGCAAAGACAGTGTTCAATTGAGTGAAATGAGGAAGGGCTAAAATGCATGATCTGTTTGGTGTTTTGAAAAATAAAAACTATAAATATGGTCCTACACTATATTATTCAAACATAGCATGATAGGTCCACTTTAAGCATTTTCATCGAGTCGCCCTATTTTTCGTAATTGTCTCCTTCTTGACTTTGCGTGATATGATCATATTTCCACCGTCTCAGACTCATGGCATAGCTTGCAAACAGCCTTTGGGTGATTTTCAAGGAAGAAAAGTGCGCTGAATTGTATTGGAAATGTATAAATCGCTATAACCTGCACACATCGGACATCAACATTTTCATTCAACACATGCATCCAACCTCACTCACAAAACACGTATGTGCACCTGCCATAGAATTTAGTTATTCAACTTTCTCTCATTTAAACTGATTCCAAATGTTGTCCTGTGATGTGAATTGTTCCGACAATGTTGATGAAGTCAATGTGCGTAATTCCCAGGGTGTTTCTCAATGTCGAGGACGCTTCCTTGGTAGCACATGTCTTCCGAGACAGGTCCTTCAGAAGCGAGGCAAGAATCCTTCCTAGCCTCGGAAAACGAAGAATGTCGGAACAGGCCAACAGGTGTGCGTGATATGCGAGGCCCCGCCTTAAATGGAGCGCGATTTCCGCCAAAGATTTGGAAATTGGTCCGTGCGCAAAGCACTGTGGGGATTTTAATACCACGGAGGATACACATGTGCAGCCTCGAAATGTCTCGCTACGAAGGATGCCGGGCTCGGTAGAATTCCAAGGAGCCTGGAACAGTCCTTCGGCGGGAGTCGATGACTTAGCATACTTGAAATAGTGGCTCTGGGGCATCCTTCCTATTACACTTTCCAAATTCCCATGATACCTGAATATGCCACATGAACGAGATATTTTCAGAAATCATGACTATTCTTGCTGAAGATCCTGATGAATTCTGACTCTATTTTAATGTCTAAATGCTTGCAAGGGTGGACACAGTTAAGTATAACTATTTAAAGATATTGATACAATTAACCTTTCTAATGCCATCAGCAGTCCAATTTGCACACACAGATAGATAGATAAATAGATAAATAGACAGACAGACAGACAGACAGAGAGAGAGGGATAGATAGATAGATAGATAGATAGATAGACGGATAGATAACAATCAGATAATATCCACAGACTGTATATATATATATAATATATAATAGGACAGCAGATAGCTTACACATCTTCCGACGCAAACTGAAAACTCATCTCTTTAGACTCCACTTCGAGCGATAGAATGACTAACAAAGCACTTATATACTAATAAAGGGCTGGCTTTCTAAATGCCAGTTGAGTAGCACTTGAAATGTTTGGCTCTATGAAACCTGATGTACTTATATGATTCTGTTTTCTTAAAGGTTGTATCTTCCTGGTCGAATGCACTTATTGTAAGTCGCTTTGGATAAAAGCGTCAGCTAAATGCAATGTAATGTAATGTAATGTAATATCTTGAGTTGCTAGCTTTTTATATACAGTCACTAATCATGGTTACTAATCACAGCAGCTGCAGACTGGCTCGTTAAATACTTCTGTAAAAACGTGAACCCCGACTTTATATTCATTCTCTTATATGTATTACATTAAATCAAATATTCCTGTGTTAAATCTAACAATAAATGCAGATCTACACCCGGAGTGTCCGTTTCTCACACCGGTGTCTCAGTGTGTATGTTCTCCCTCTCACACAGAACCAGTTCGTGTCTCACACAGTGCTGGATAACTGCGGTTTTATATGATAGATAAACATTAAAATATCAAAATAAACAAGACTCACTTTTGCCACCTTCTTCTTATTCTTCTTGTATTTCCTACTAAGCGCCAACTGAACGTCAAAACAGTCGCCCACATGTGACGTCACCACGTAGGGCGTCGGCCCGAACCAATGACGTCATATACAAATAAATGAATGGTTTGTTTGACTGCAAGAAATTGTACATGTGCCATTTGTCTAATAATTAAAAAAGCAGAACAACTTTTGCAAATTCATTTATTTAATTGTCATATTGTTCTTTTTATTTATTTATTTAAAATGTCTGTTAATTGAATTAGTCCAATTATTTTTCATTTCCAGAGCCAGTTCGAAGACCACTATTAAATATTTGTTATCAACTGTAACATTTTGGATAAGATAAGATATACTATATTGATCCCAATCTGGGTAATGTTTTCCTCCCTATCTTACTCTACTGACTTACTGGAGTAAGGTGACTCTCAAATGACCCAAAAATATGCTTGCTGCAATGTTGTTTGGCCTGAAGTAAATCTTATCTGTTTGCTTTATTTTCTTGTCAGAGAGTACCATGCGTAGTTTACATGTTAAAAGAACAAATATAAATGTTGTAAGATACCGCCTGAAACGTTCAACTACAGGATTTAAACCCTCGGTCACAGTTATATAAATATAGACCGATCGCTTTAACCAAATTCTCTCAAAACAGGAAACTCACAAAGATAATAAAGGAAACGAAAACATTAAAAGTCCTGTACCTATCTTATTTTTAGTTTTCGAGTTGGTTCGTGTGATTGTGTGTCTCTCTCTCTCTGCCCACCCATACACCTGCCTGCCTGGCTTTTTGGTACACACAAAGAGTCCCAGTTTTACATTACACCGTCTTGCTTTCCATATTGCATCATTTCTCACACTTTGCCATGCTGGGTCTTGAACCAAAATCCTTCTGACCCATAGACATCCATTTACCCTTCGAGCCAAACAGCCAGATACTTGCCATTAAATGTTTTGTGGGACAGCTTTCTCCGTATATTAGGTTTAGAATTAAAGTTACAAGGGGACAACAATATATTGTTAAAGAGCATTTGTTTATCTCATCACAAGGAGTGACTGTCCATGGCTACCAGCACATCTATCAGTTTTTAACACCACAATTACCCCAGCCTCGTTAGTTCCATAAGATATAGATAGAATCAAACCACAGACCTTCAGTTTGGTTGCCATCCATTTACACCTTGAGCTAAAGCCACCTGTATGTTTCAACAACATCTTAACAGTTGGGCATCTAAAGAACATCATCTGAACAGATGGACAAAACCCATTACAGTATCTCAAATACGAACTATAGAAGCAAAGCAGACACGTACATTCGTTTAAAACATGTCTCTTTAAAATTCTCTCTCACATGATGGGAATCAACCAGCAACCTACTGACTCTTTGACATCCACTTATCCTTTGAGCCAAAACACCCTGGACATTTTTCAGTATCATTTTAACGCCACCTAGCGTTTTAGGGGAGCATTACATGGCCATACATGGTGACTGTCCGACCTCCAGCGGCCCGCCTCCTGCCGCTGGCTGCAGCCGGGGATAGTCTCAGGAATCGGGATACTCAGCTGCGAGTGGGCTCTAATGACACTCACTGGACGGGGCGGCTCCGGAGGTCCCTAACCGGAGCTTTAAACGCTATTTCCCCGCTGAGATGGACTAACAGGACCGGGGTCAGTGAGCTTCAAGCCAAGGTTGAGTTCTCCAAAGCGAGCTGAGTAAATAAATCCCCAGCAACACATAAACAAACTTGTTAGCTTGTTTGCTAACTTTGCAGTGAATTGAGCTAACCAACGGTTGTCACAATGACATGTTGTAGCACAGAAACAGACCTATTTAATTTATAAGTGCTGGGTTAAGATTTAAAGTTTAAATGTACCGTGGTGAGATTAATAAACGGAAAGCATTTGTATTAGCTTTAAGTCCCGGGTGAGTTGTCCAGTGCTAACTTTAGCTAACGTTTAATATCACTAACTTTAATGATAAAGATAGCAAAGATAGCTGGTGGCTTGTTTGCTAACTTTTCACTGCTCTCTGTTGAGCCGTTATGTCCACAGCACCTTCACTCATATTCAGAAGAGCTCATATATCTTATACTTAAGTACTTATACTTAAAAGTAAATCTACCAAAAGTATAGGGATACTCTGTTACAAGTAAACAATACTTTGTATACTGAAGGGTAACTTTAGAATTTTACTCCAAGTGACAAGTGTAACTAAAGCCTTATTTAAGTCAAAATCTGCAAATTAACTAAAGATATTAAATAAACGTGGTGGAAAAAGTATATGATTAACCTCTGAATGGTAGTGGGTTAAAACTACATCGAGCAAAACATTATTTTTTTTAAATTACTCGGGTAAAGTACTGAAGTCTTTAAAAAAAAGTGTACTTAAGTACTGTACTTTACTGTAGTAAATCTACTTAGTTACTTGACACCACTGCTACTATTTCTCTTCCTTTCTGTTGTTTTTCTTACCATCCAAGTAAATAATAAAATGGGATATGGGATGGGTCTTTTCCTCAGGCGTCTGCTGATTTATCTGAGAAAATCTGAATCCATTTTATTGGCAAAGTTTGTGAACACGTACCCAGAATTTGTACTCCCTATGTTTTCTTACTGCTACCCGATAAGCTTTTTATATGAAGGACATTTACTAACATATAGCATTTGTAAACTGGGATATTGTTACTTTTATTCAGATACTTCTTCCACCAATTTATATACAGCTAAAAACAAATAAAATAACTGGACAAAGGCAAACACATAAACATGTAAATACTCAATAATAAAGTATCCCAATTTAGAAAAACCTGACTTAAAATGACCCTTTTTTTGTTTCGAAGTGTAATGATGAGGGACGCTTCCACTTTGAGACATTTGTTTGTTTGGCATCTGCAAATAATTCTTATTTTTCATTCAAATAGAATATGTTTGTTCCTGTTGTACAAGTTTCTCTGATTGTCTTGAATGTTTGAGCCAGTTGACATTGGTGTTAACAGCTCGTAACCTCACTTTACCCATCATCAGTGACTCAGATTTGTTCACTCAGTTGTTTGTAGACTGTGTCCCAGAGCTGGTGTGAGGATACACTTTGTTGATGACCTCCAGCTGTTTGTCTTTCTAAAGCTAGACACCTGCTGTGTTGATTTTTTTTCTGAATCTGTGACTAAAGGAAGCTCTGCGGGCCGGAGTTGGCCGTGCGCTTTGTTTTCCTGGCTTCAGGCTGATGTAGCGATCCGCTGCATTATTAATGTGTGACATGATTTCCATTCAGGGAGGCCACGCGCTCTGTAACCGGAGCCAAGCTTTTAACTCAGCCTGGTGCTGGATTGTTTCCGATGTAGATCAGAGGTCTGCAGAGCTGAAACGTGACACAGTCATTTTGAAGTGACCTGGATTGTTGAGGAAAATGTCCTAATGATTTTAACTGCCAACCTTAAAGCATAGGAGATGTGCAAGACTTCTAGACACATGTTCATTTACCTGTTAGCTTCTTTGGAAATCTGCATAGACACGGGCCGTCATGGTGAACGAATTAACTGTCGCTCTACTTCGATTTTTTTTTCTTCCAAGTCATACGGTATCTTTTGATTTTCCATAAGAAAAAAACCCTGGCATTCCAGTTTCTTTCTTTGCACAACTTTTTCCATAACTTTTTTTCTTGTATTAACACTTTAAGTGTCTTCCAGAAGAGACTACTATCTGAACATTATGTCCCTTTCTAGGGTCTTTAGGACTTTTGACTAGGGCTGCTCAATTCATCGTATTTTAATCGCAATTACGATTTTGGCTTGCAACGATTATGAAAACAACATAATCGAAATAAAACGATTATTTATTTTATTCAAATTATTTATTTTATTGGTTTTTCAGTTGAATTATACTTAGAGTTCAGGGTAATCAACTTTTAAAAACATACTGTTCACATTTTTTTTTCAATACATTTATGTTTTCAAAGGAAATGGATAATCGTTTTTAATAATCGTGATATCAATTATTGACCCGAATAACCGAGATTATGATTTTCGCCATAATCGAGCAGCCCTACTTTTGACTGCCGTGCGGTATGAATGATTTAGTTTTTCATTAGTAGAATTATACTAATGAGTAGAAGTATTACATCTTTTAGTATAGCTCCTTCAAAAAGTATTCAAACCCATTCACTTTGTTTACGTTTTGTTATTTTGCAGCCTCATGCTGACATTGATTATATTCCTTTTTTTACCTCATCATTTGAAAAAGTAAAACAGATTTTTTTGCTATAATTTCTCAAAAAGAAAATCATAAATATTGCATTTACATAAATATTTATTTATCCCAACATTGGACCTTCTAGCTCAGACGCCTCACATTTATCTTATTATCTTGATATGTTGTTACTGTAAATCAAATCTATCTGACATTATTTGGAAAGGCATGGTTATGATGGCATTGTAACTAAAACAAATAAATATTCTTCTGAACTTTTCGATGATTAATAAGCCTGTAACCATTGATTAATAACTTCTTCTGTTGTTTCCTCAGCCCCCCCCCCCCCCTCATGGCGTCGCGGCTGCTGGACCGTCTGAAGCGCTCGCTGTTTAAAGACGGTCAGGCGGCTGGACCAGAGCAGGAAGCAGCATGTGGGCAGGATGAAGACGAGGAAGAGGAGGAGTTTAAAACGGGCAGCTGGGAGGCGGAGCTGGAGGAGGAAGAGGAGTGTGTGACGGATCGGCTCGGGGGGACGCTGTGCTTCGACAGCGGGGGGGCAGGAGGAGGAGGAGGAGGAGGGGAGGATGGAGCCGAGGGAGAAGGGTCGGGGCTGGACAGCGACTCCGACTTCCTGGGAGAGTCGATGGAGGAGGGGCTCAGCAGCACAGGTGAGGAGGGGTTCGGCTCATTTGAAACAATATAGACTTACAGTTACAGGGAGGAGTGAAGGTTTACAACAAATGAACAGTATGAGTTGAAACCCTCCCTTTCAAATGATCCTCTTTTTCATTTCTATAATTGCATCTTATACCATTTTCATTAACTTTATACATTAACAAGAGAGATGTACGGTAGTGTAGCCGTGTCTGGTGAATATAGGAAACCCATTCTGACCATAACTTAGTCAATCTATTCGTTCGTAGGCGATTATTACGCAACCATGTTCATACTCTCTTTATAAACGTACTTACGTTTCTTTGCTAGTATGATAGTTTCAGGTCACATCCTAAGGCTTTATCAACAGCTACCGCTCATCCCTGAGATATAACCGACTGCTGTCGTAACGCTGTCCCTGCTGTGGGCCGAGTAAAGGATTTCTGCTTCTGATGCCGCCTGCTCACCTGCTGTTCCTCACCTGTCTCGTGTAGATGCCAGTCCTGTGGCCATGTCTCCTTCGGGCCCCTCCGCCTCGCTCCTGCTGACCCGGCAGCTTCAGGAGAGCTGGAGGTCTCTGCGAGGGTTCGGGGGAGGAAGCCTCTCCTCGGCTGGGAGGCAGCTGACAGACGACCTGCTGTTTGAGGTGACCGACGCCAGCGTGGTGCTGGAGGGCTCCGCTAAATACGTGGTGAGCTCAAACAGTCGGGGTGGGGTATGGGGTTAGATTTGTCTCAATAATATTTATGTATATATATATAACAATTATTTGTGTGTAAACGTGTGATTTGTAAATGTAAAACATCTTCCACAAATGCATTCAAAAGATTTGCAAACTCACAAAAAAAAAATTTGCAAATGTAAAACGGATCTGCAAAATACGCAAAATATTTTCACAAATAAAAAAACGAATTATAGTATTCACAAATCTTTTTTTTATCTGTGAAAATAGTTTGCGTATTTGCAGATCCGTTTTCCATTTGTGGAAGGTGTTACAAATCACACATTTACACACAAATTATTTTTATGTTCACACAAATATTATTGAGACAAATCTAAGCCTAAATCTAAGTGGGGTCACATGGAGCAAAACGATCCCACACGATAATACTTTATTGTTAAAGTATATAATTGTTCTTGTATCAAAGCAGATCCATTGCAACATGAAAAAAGAGAAATATGTAAGACACATTCAAGTGAACAGAAATGTACGGTAACATTACAATCACTAAAGACAATATGTTCAAGAACCTTTGACCAAGCCACCCGCGCTGCACGAGAGCTCTCAAACTGCTGTAATTATGATCTTTTCAATAATTCCTATATTTTTATAATTGTCCCGTGTGGTTGATAGCAACCCCCTCAAGTGATGATCCATCCAGAAGAATTCAATAGCTCTGTTTTTTTTTAACATCAGTGAGAAATGTTTCCCCTCAGAATCAAACAGAAAGGCTTTCTTCTACGGCTGCCTTTATGAGGTCATTTATGAAAATGAAGCAGAGTTTTCCATGTCCAGACTTGAATATGCAAATAACCACACAGTGTGCCACCACAGTTAGTCAGAAGTCAGAAACCAGTATACTCAAAACAGACACACAGTTAGTTATGGAGAAACAGACACACAGTTAGTTATGGAGAAACAGACACACAGTTAGTTATGGAGAAACAGACACACAGTTAGTTATGGAGAAACAGACACACAGTTAGTTATGGAGAAACAGACACACAGTTAGTTATGGAGAAACAGACACACAGAAATGGTTTACAAAAGTCCAGAGATGCAAAACGGCAAAAGGTCATTTTTACGATTAAACAGGAAGGCACCGCTACAGACGACTTCCATCAAACTGTTCTTTAAAGGTATGCTGCCTAAATAAACTCTTCACATGCACACACCCTTTTTATACTTTAATCAAAACAAATTTCACACGAGCGACTTCCTGAATATGCAGAAAGTCTTAAAGGTCACCTATTATGAAAAATCCATTTATTCATGTCTCTTCTTCATCAACATGTGTCCCCTCTGCTTCATGTCTCTTCTTCATCAACATGTGTCCCCTCTGCTTCATGTCTCTTCTACATCAACATGTGTCCCCTCTTCTTCATGTCTCTTCTTCATCAACATGTGTCCCCTCTGCTTCATGTCTCTTCTTCATCAACATGTGTCCCCTCTGCTTCATGTCTCTTCTACATCAACATGTGTCCCCTCTTCTTCATGTCTCTTCTACATCAACATGTGTCCCCTCTTCTTCATGTCTCTTCTTCATCAACATGTGTCCCCTCTTCTTTATGTCTCTTCTACATCAACATGTGTCCCCTCTTCTTCATGTCTCTTCTACATCAACATGTGTCCCCTCTTCTCCATGTCTCCTCTACATCAACATGTGTCCCCTCTTCTCCATGTCTCTTCTACATCAACATGTGTCCCCTCTTCTTCATGTCTCTTCTACATCAACATGTGTCCCCTCTTCTTCATGTTTCTTCTACATCAACATGTGTCCCCTCTTCTTCATGTCTCTTCTACATCAACATGTGTCCCGTCTGTGGAAAGAGACTCTGAAAGTTTCAGGAACAAAGATTCTCTCTCTTTTTGTCCTGATCCATAAAAACCTGTCGGAAAATGAGCTGATCAGATTTTGGCCACCTTATGATGTCATAACGATTTTTTGTCTTGTGTAGCCATTAGCCAATCACCAACCAAGGTAACCCCCCCACCCACCTTATCACCTGAATCTCCTCCTAGAGAACCATTGAGTTCTTTGTAACCAAATGTCTCTCAGAGGGGCGTGGGGAGGGGCTCCTTATTTTTATCTAAAGTAACAGACAGAGAATCAGCACTTTGGAAACAGGGCTGAAACAGAGGGGATTATGGGTAATGCTGCAATGATCTGTCTGGTCTTTGGAGACAAACACTTCAGAGACATGTTCTGTATATATCTGAGACCTGTAATAAATTGATGAAAAACAGAATAATAGACCTTTAATGTCTGTTTCTCTGCAGCTCTACACAATCCACGTGATCCTGTCCGGCGGCAGCGATAAGATGCCCGCCATCATCACTCGCCGATACTCCGACTTCCAGCGGCTCCACGCCACGCTACGCCGTAACCACGGAGACCAGATGGAGCGCGTCTGTTTCCCTCGTAAGTAGAAAGGATGTCTTCTGTCCAAGCGTGAAACCATGGATGTCGTTTTTTCAGGATGGCAAACTGGTGACAAATAAAAAGTAATAAAAAACAATGGACAGGTTGTGAATCAATATGTCACCTCAAAGGAGGTGGAATTTCCCGTAGTTAAGAAGTCAAGCAATATGGCACCTTTTTATAAATATGTATACCAAGAAAGTTGCAAAGACTTCCTATATTTCAAAATCTGAACTCTGAAAGGACTTTAATAATTCCTGGTTTGGACAAAGTTGCTGTTTTTGCTGTCTTTCTATTAGGGCTGCACAAATAATCACAACTTGATCTAAATTGCCATACAGTATGAACTAGTGCGATATTTAAGGCCTATAGAGATAACCCGCCCCACAAATTGTTTTACAGACTTATCAAAATGTATTTGTTTGGTACAGATCCTCGTGAAATAATCCCACCATTATCAGTTAAAATATTTTCATGGATAATGAGAGTTATCTTGAATTATAATCAATTCAATAATCATGAAACCCTCCAGTATCCTGAATTATATACCAACTGAGGTCAGCCCTAGTTTCTTCCAAAACGATTCAAACACCTTTTTGTTGATAAAGAAAGTAAAAATAGGAACCTTAGAGGTAATGATGGCTAACCTGCATGTTTCCTGTTTCCTGCAGCAGTTAAAATCACTCCTAAACGCACTTCCTGTTTTGATCCGTGCAGGGAAGAAGCTGCGCAGGAACTTCACGGCGGAGACGATCGCTAAGCGGAGTCGAGCGTTCGAGCAGTACCTGTCTCACCTGTGCTCCCTGTCTGCCCTGCGGGGGGCGCTGTGTGTGAGACAGTTCTTCTACCTGACCGACCTGCAGGCCGCTCAGATGCTCATCAGGTAACTCACACACCAACAGAAACTGTATCTACACATTGTGCTGTCATCCAAGAATATAAAATAAAGTTCAAATGAACAAAATGACGGTAATGCTCAATTTTGCCTGTGATTATGACGAGTCACCGCTCTGTTAAAGGATAGTGTTTAATCCTGCTACCTGGCTAACAGGCTACTGATATATATATATATAATATACATTTCCAGATATGAGGTTTCTCCTCGAACATGTTTATATGCTTTAATGTTAAAAAAACACACATCATTTTCCTCTCATCCCCGTATTTACACATCTTTAAAGGCATGTCTCTTTAAGCTCCCCTAAACAATGTGATGCACTTTTGTGAAGTTAGTTCTCAATTCATCGGTTGAGACACTTCGATGGGGGCAGTATGTGTTCATGTGTGTGTGTTGGCAACCACTCTTCATACCAACCACTCCAGATACTAACATATGTGTGCTCAAGAAATGAAAAGGTGTTTTTTTTATGATAACTCATAAGATATGTAACATTCTTGTAGACTCTAAGGCTGAGCAAGGAATCAATTCATATTGTTCTCTTAATTGTTTTTATTTACTTGCATGGTATAGAAACAGGTAACAATAATGTAGTGAAGAAATAAGTAGTACAAAAAAAAACAAGCCTTTTCAATAAATTCCTACGGATACCCATCCTAATTGAAGGATGAGGTAAAGACGTTATTTTTGATGCTGTGATGTCCCTCAATTGGGCGTAGAGCCTGAACGCATCTTGAGCAAGTGAGGGAGGAGAACTGGAGAGCTGGTTGGTTTGAGCCTCTTTATAATGTAAGTTCAGAAGTATTGTGAAAAACAGACATTTTGAGTGTCCAGGGTTAAGTTTGTGTTGTTTCGTTGAGGGTGGGACGTTACCAGGAGGCCTTGGGTCCGCTGCTCAACGCCAAGAGACTGCAACACAAACTGGGATGGGAGAGTTACTATGACAACCAGTCTCAGTCAGCCCCGGCCCCGGCCTCCTCCCATTGGTTCTTCACCCTGGTGGGGCTGGCGAGCTGCTTCCAGGAAGTGGAGCAGCTGGAGGAGGCGAGGGATCACGTTGACTCCGCCCTGCGCGTCCTGACGCCCCCTGAGACTGAGGACAGGCCCCTCCCCCTCCAAAATAAGCCACACCCACTGACTGAAAAGCCCGACAGGCCACACCCCCTCCTGTTGCCGTTGCTACAGACGGTGGTTCGGTTGTCGTGGCTGACGGGCAGAGACAAGCGGCACTGGGAGGAGCTTCTGAAGGAGGAGGAGCAGAGGGAGGGGCTCGACAACCAGCCAACCGTCAGAGAGTATCTGGTGAAACACATCCTGCAGGAGGGCGAGGGGGAGGGCTAGACACACACACACACACACACACACACACACACACACACACACACACACACACACACACACACACACACACACACACACACACACACACACACACACACACACACACACACACACACACACACACACACACACACTAGAGTACAATCACGATGCAACAACACTAGTGGAAAAAACATCTTGAGAATAAAGTTATTTGATCAAAAACAAAAAGGCCTAGGTTTGCGGAAACACATCTGAATATTTAGGGAGTTAACTCACGAAATATTTTTAAATATACATTTTAAAAGAAATACTTTGACAGTCACACCTTAGTATTGTGAATTATCTCCTGTATCAAACTTGGCTGTGATGGTTTTGAATATAAAGACCTTCCTTAAAACATATTTTCTGAATATTTCCCAAAAATGACCAAAAAAACGTGTACATTTACAAGAAAGAGATATAATAATAATATTCCTTTCTATATGATAAATAAGTCCAAAGTTATAATATCACAAGAGAGAGTTAAACAAAAGAGAAGTTGTAATCATATTATAAAGGTATACATTTCAAGAAAACATATTTAGGTCAAAATACATTTTTAGAGAAAAGCCACAAACGAGCTCTCGTTAAATTAAGCCTTTGATCAAAACGTTCCACTTTGTTTTCAAAATCTCTGATGCTTTCTTCCTAAAAGCTGCTGTTATTTATACTATACATTCAATCACACTTTGAGAGCCTTAAAGCAGTTCTTCATAGACGCTCTGACGCTTCAAATCAAGACCTTTCCATGATTTGATTCCAAAGTGCGAGTTGCTAAAGTAAAAAGGCAGTCACCATGCAACTTGGCACATAAAGGTCCTATAAATACAAAACAGATATATATAGAGTATAACCCATAAGAAGCAGAGGATGGATCACTAGTCTGTTGGTACATCACAATAATACTTGGTGTCAGCACCACCTGCAGGTCAGTAGAATAATGTGAAACCATGAGAATCATTCTGCGTCTACCTGGAGGATTGTCTCTCTTTAGCACTTTGGAAGACATTTTATAAAAAGATATACTTGTCCGACTATAGCCAGGACAATTGACTCTTACTTTGTTATCAAGAGGACTCAAGGAATGCAATCATTTAATGCACTTTTTAAAAAAGAGTCTCTTGGATGTGTTAGTTGACAATTGAAATGAAGCCTTTGCCGGTTGCCAGTATCTCAAATTCAACTTTGAAAGATGCATTCAATCATCACTCCAACACTTTGCTCCCTGCTCACAGCAAACAATCAGTTGGGTCATAATCCCTAGGCACAGTCTGCTGCTTTTTAGGGATGAATACGTTTTAATGTGAGACCTGTGGTTTCTGGATAAGGGATCAAAACAGATGTGAAGACTCAATTTACACGAGTACGAAAAATCGAATGTTTTTTCTATCATGTTGCGAGACAAGCGATTCAAAAGGGACACAAAGGTATTACCACTTTCATGAGGGACACTTATAAAGCAATGAACCTGACGGATACATCGATCAGGCCTCAATACGTGTTCCGGTTGTCGCCGTATTCCTCTGTTCACATCGTATCAACTTGATGGCGTTCAATGGAGAATACGGAGTTAGGGAATTCAAATGTTTTGCTTCAAACATCCATTTAAAGTACAACATTAGCACATATAGTATAAGTAATACTCATTTTATATTCTGCTTTACTCCAATGCTTTGTCTTCTCATTGCCTGCTTCTTCTCAACGCTTCACTTGGTAAAGAATCTCAATTCCTCCTCTAGAAATCAGGTAATAGAAATGGCAATATCGTGGCTGTTATTGACGAGCTGTTTTGCACAAAGCTTCAGAGCTAATGGGAATCCTATTGTGGTCATACATATCTTTCAAAGTACAAATATTCATGCATAACTTGAAGTACATGTGACATTTAGAATAAGAGTTTAAAGTAATGCAGCTTGTAATTCTAAATGGCTGCGTTTATATGAGGCTTTACAATTTGATGCTTTTCATTCGAAGGTCAGATGTTGATATGAATATGAATCTGCTTGCCCTGTTTACAGCGCCTTTCAAAGACAGTTGTTTACTAAAAATGTCAAATCATTGTGACTGCTAAATATATTCAACCGGAGGTGATGCCACGTAGCACATTACAGAGCACTAAACAGGAAGCTGCATTCGGCCACTCGATGTTTCATAACTCACAGATGCTTTTATTGCGGTTGTGTTTTTGATGCCGGATGGGTTTGGAGAAGTTGACATTTTTTTGGTTTTTGTTTTTCAAGTTTTATATAGGCCTCATGCAAGAACTCTTAAAGGGACAGTTCAACACAAAATTTGAAAATACACATTTTTCTTCTTACCTGTAGTGCTATTTATTCATCTAGTTTTTGTTTGAGAACTTACTGAAATTTATCTTGAGGTCATGAAGGAGAGATTTTTTAAAATATTTAAATCCAAAACCTTTTTTTTGTTGGTCAGGTTTTACCATAAAAGTGCTATACAACATAAAACTACAACTTAAAACTGCACAAAGTTGTAGTAAATCAGCATTTGTGAGTTCAACAACAGTGAAATTCACACATCCGGGATGCAATGTAAAGTTGAATTGATGAAAACAATTATTCAATTAATGGAAAAGGCGTTATTAATGCTAATTGATGAATTGGTCTCAATGATGTGGCGAACTAAATACTTTTTATATTGTATCTATATTCATTTAAAATAAAAAAACTACAAGTCCATGACTGTTGTTATAAATTGTTCTTGCATGAAGCCAACCATTTTCACTAAAAGATCATTTTCTTGGAATCTTTGGGACACAGTTTGGTTAAAAACTAATATTTTGAGTTGTTGAATGAGTTTGATGATGGGCTATGTGCTTAGCGTGCTTTTTAACACTAACACTTTTAATGCTGCATGTTGGCGAAATCCTTAGTAACAATGTTTTTTGGGTGTTCTTGTTGTTGTTGTTATTGTTCTGACTAAAGGTTTACTCGGTCAGTTCAGAAATGACCACAAACTGTTCTAAGTTCATTTCAAATATAGCAAACATTTATTCAAATAAAAAGGGTCTCTAGTTACATTTGAAACAAAAAAACTCATGTGAAATATTGTAAACTCCACTTCTCCACATTTACCTGTTCAAGTGGAAAAAGTTATTTTAATTGTTTGTTGTGTTTCAGTTTGAGAAGTTTGTGTGTTCGGCTGCATTTCCTCTGAAAAACAAACAGAATTTAAACCACAAACAGCTCAGTCTGTAAAGATGAAACTAATTTCCTCCCCGTTAACCCTTTAAACTCTTCCTCCTCCCCGTGGAGATGCAGCCCGTCTGTCTGTGTGGAATATTTTGTACAATATGGATTTAGCAGAACAGCTTCATGGAGCGATATACAAGTATATTTTCAAGTATCTTTTATGGAATAAATTTGGTTAAAAAAACAAACTGGATTTCTCTTTATTTATTTCTCCATGTGGCTTTAAAGAGATACAAAGTCAACCTTTTCAGTTTTTTTGTCTTCAAGTGTTCTCAATGGAAGGTGCATGGTTGAATAGATGTTGAAAAAAGAAAAAAGTAGAGCACTGTTAGAAATTGAGGGGGGAAAAATGCCCCGGAAATGTCAAAGACCCCAAAAAATTGCAAATGTGAAGAAAGATATCCAAGTTATTCCGATATACTAATTCTACATTATGTTTTTGATTCTGTGTCTGGTTATGTGTCCTCTTCACCTCTGGTAACCTGCAGTTCAGATACTTTCACAGAAGTCAAATGGAATCCAGCTGAGGCTAAAATGAGGGTTTATGCGATACCATTTTCATCACTTATGTGTCACTTATAATTAAATATTGTCAATCAAATTATTGTGGCTACACCTTCAATGCAGGAAGACATCTTATGGGAGCTTTGCTTCGTTTGAATATGTGGCCCTTCAGCTCAAATGCTCCTCTCGAGCTCTGTTCCTAAATATCTATAGACCACCCAAATACTGTGCAAGCTTTTTTGAAGACTTTACTGAACTGCTGTCTATATTGTGTATTGACTTTGACCGTCTAGTCATTGTTGGTGATTTTAACATCCATGTTGACAACCCCCAGGACAGAGGGGCTAAAGAACTGTTTTGTGTTCTTGATAGCTATGGACTGACTCAGCATGTGACGGAGCCCACGCACAATAAGGGGCACACTCTGGACTTAATTATCTCAAAGGGTCTTGTTGGAGATTTGGAGGATGTTTAAAACCAACCTCGTCTCCGCGTGTCGTTTTATAAGCTGGGTAAATTCGTGAAAAGGAAGGGATTAAGAAACACCAGAATACAAGTTACACAATAATCTTGCTTTAATGATAAACAGTAACAGTACAAAATACAGATACAAATACAAAGACAAATACAAACACAAAGGAAGCACTTCCTGCTCTTCCTCCAATCTCACGGATCTGGTCAGTTTGAAGAAAAGAAGAGGCTGGTCTAAAGAAAACATCGGCTTATATCCAAAACCCCAGGAGGAGCTATGCGGCTGCCCCCCCCCCCCCCCGAGGGGTCCTCCACTTAGAAAAGACAGCCAATCAGCGCGAGCCAGAGGCGACCCTTACATTCGAGATAACAAACCCCTCCTTGCAAGTTTCACATACTTTTGGCATTTTATAAAGATAGTTTTAAGATATAGTTTTTTATAGTTGGATTATACAAATAACACATGTGAGTTACCTTAACCTCAAACAATAATAACAAGAGGAAAACATCAGCTCTGATCTCAAGCAGTAAAAAGTACCGCACACTCATTTAGCCTGCAGCTCTTTCAGACACTTGAGCTATTGTTCTTTAAGAATATTCCCTGCAGAATCTTTATTTCAAATAAAAGGTTTCACATTGCATATTTCCAGCTTCCTTTACACATACTGCTATTATTAATACAAAGTAATCAACCACACACATATATTTAAAACAAGTAGATTTCCCTGATCATTTGACATGCTGCTTCCATTTCCCATAGAGTAATAAAACATGTTTAAGCTAATTTCTCCACACTGTTTGTAGCCCTCCAGTACCCACATATGAAAGAATAAAAGCAGAGGAATCAAATAAAACACTAATACAGGAATAGTTGATAAATGATTATACAGGACATCTGATCACAGTAAGAAATACACACACATATTCTCTAGGAAGTGACCCTTGTTATAGGTCCGAATGTCCTGTCCCCTGAAAGTCATGAGTTTTGGTTGATTAACAGAAGTTTAATTGTTCTTGTGGCTTAATGGCTTCCCTGAACTTCCCTTCACCCCAAAGTCAGCTTGCTAGGAATGAATACATTTTATTGATAAGCTCAAAAGGACGTTTATCTTGGTTACTGCTGGGTGACCCAAGTCTCCAGGCCTGCAGGATGTGTAGGAGATAAACATTAATTCTACAAGACTTTAACTACATTATCTGAAAATGTATCTGGGACTTCCCCTGTTAATTGCAAGCACTATTGATAATTAACAGAGAGACCCTAGGGGCCTCTTCTTGGTATCTGCTAGGCAGAAGTCACTCAATGCAGAAATCACAAGTTTAACACATATTCTATATAAGGTGACATTAAAATGAATATACCAGATTGAACTTTCCTGCCATAACACGTTACTTTAATCCTTCAAATAATTCAAATAATCCTTCAATTTCCCCCTTTTGGTCTCGCATTAACGAGACCAACACACATAAGACATTTGAAACAAAACTACTGTCCTTCTTTGATACTGTGTCTGTCCCCCTTCATTAAACCTTTGGGAACAGAAAACAACCTCCAATGACAGTTAAGAAAGACCAAACTATGTTAAAAAATTGTGTCCTTGTTTGCCGAATCATCATACTCGTCCTCTCCCTCCGCATATGCCAACAAGGGCATTTGGTACAGTGGGGGAGGAGCAGCTTTTCCTTCAATGGTGGAAATGATAAGTTTGACACACAAGGAGCGGATGCACGGCACACAACAACAACCACATGTTATTAAAATGGCCACAAAAGTAGCTACAGAAATAAAGAGAGACATTATTAAACCTTTCCATTGACCAAACATGTTATATTGTGAGCTCCAACCCTTCTAGTGTCAGTATACGTCTATTCTAACCCCCAAGTTATTAAAAAATGCTGTGAACCACTGGGTCACTCAACCATGATTTTAAAGGTTACAATGTACATACAGCAGGGCGAACAAGTAGATTATTACTCCTAACACTAGTAGTGACCAACAGGTTATCAAGAAATTCAGGGCTCCTTCAGACATTTTCTATTCTTCTCTGAGAGGTTTTGGTCCCTGTGTCAGTATCACATGAGGTAAAAAGAAAGACAAATCCCTTAAATATAGATTTTTTAGAAAACAACTCCCTAAATTTGGGTTTATAAATGGGGTCTTCTTATAGGTTAATAAAGAACTTTAAACTGTGGATTAAGATACCACTTCCCTCAAAAAATGGGTTAGTAAATGAGGTGCTATGTGTAGCTTATAGCAACCTGATCAGAGGGGAGCAGGTTCCTCTGTCTTCCCGTGAAGTCCTGTGTCTTCGTGCTCCGGCCCGCTGATGGCGACTTCTGGGCTGTCGGTTGTAGGGATGTCCTCGTTGTCCTTCTCCTCCAGTCCGCTGATGCCTGCTTCCAAGTCGTCTGCTGTAGGGATGTCCGCGAGGTCCTTCTCCTCCAGTCCGCTGATGCCTGCTTCCAAGTCGTCGGTTGTAGGGATGTCCGCGAGGTCCTTTTCCTCCAGTCCGCTGATGCCTCCTTCCAAGTCGTCTGCTGTAGGGATGTCCGCGAGGTCCTTTTCCTCCATGGTCCTAGCCGGTGATTTCCTCGCCGCACACTGGCTCCAGTAGTACCAGATGTCCCCCTTTGCTCCTCGGCGGACGGCATGAGATGTCCTCTGGGTCACTCTGTAGAGGCCGGAGAACCTGGGGTTGAGTCACGTAGGCCTGACGACCTTCAGCCAGACGAACTCCGCTGTGTCGGCCTCCTGCTCCTCGGGTCCCCCTTTTGGCGTCAGCAACCTGTGTGGAGAAATCTGATACCCACCCCTCAAGTCTACGCTCAGGGCTTCTGGGCCCTCAGGGGTTTGACCCACCACTGGTAGGCCGCTTCAGAATTCTAATACTTGGCCTGTGTCAACAAAATAAACCCCAACATCTTCAGGTGAACTAAATAACATATCTCAATAGCTCTGAATTCCTGACCAGCATCTGTGTTATTATAAATGAAATCCTTGAGATCCCATTTAAAATCTAAATATAATATGAACTGCTAACGTCTCTGGTAATGGAACACACTAATGTTATGGATTAAAAACAACTAAAATCATGATACTGACAAAGTGAATAATTTCCAGGCGAGACTGCTTCTACCTGTCACTGCTTGGATATTATCAAGCTGAAAAATGAATACAGAAATCCAACATACTGTCATCAAATGTCTTTCTATTATGACTTGAAATTAAATGTACATCCCCATAATGATCTAAACAGTCTATGGCTTTTACTTCTTTACCAGGCTAGTTACAAGATGTTGTCTAAATTAAATTCTATCTCAATACATTACTATGTTTTAACTTAGCTGTAATATGTTCTTTCTACATTTCAAACCTCAGTTACTTTAATACCTGTTGAAATATTACAAAATTGTTTTCATTATCACAGTTCACCTTCTCATTCTCATTCTGGAATTACCTCTCTCAGTAGCCCCTTGGCCACTGATTCTGCATCTGTGTTACCTGTTATAACTCAATCAATATTAGAAACATGTCAACATTCATCAAACAGTATCTTATCCCCAGATATGGAGCAGGTTAAATCTAAAACTGTCAATCAATGGTCAGATTGAACATCTGAGTTGGGGCGGCAGGTTTCTTCCAGTCCCTAAATGAAAAAATCCCACACTCCCCCTTTTTACACACATGTGTAACAAACTGCTGTATGGGAAGAAAACCTTCAGGTAACCAGTGGTTATAAGAAAATACCAATCATCATTCACAAAAGTATATCCATCATCTTTCACAGTAAACACTCCAGGGAAAATAAGTGTTCATTCCCAGCTGGCAGTCCTAAAAGAAACAGAATCTTTAGATTTTAGTTTGAGTTTTACATTTGTAAACCGCCAACTCCTGTGGGAATTAGAAACGGGTCACATGTGCTTTTTTCCAAATGTGTGGAATTGTAGGAAACCTGTGTTTCCCATGGAGCTCCAAAATAATGTATTAGTCCAAAGACATGCTCGGTTAGTTATTGTTTTAGAATCATGCAGTTACACTGATCACATGCAGAAATTCATTCACACTCACACTGTCAGGTAGTAAAGTCAAGTTTGGTCAGCCCCAGAGTCAGTCATTGATAGTGCTGTTCTCAAGTCACACTGTCAGTCAGGGTCAAAGGTCATTTGGTCTCAGTTTCATTGGCCATGTGTCGTGCTCTGCAGAGACTTTAATATTCTACTAGCTGGAGTTGTACTAGTGACATCATTGTGTTGATGTCAACCAATGCAACAAAGTTTTTCTCGTGTTCGCAGCACCATTTTCTTCAGATGTTTAACAAACAAATGATCAATACACTTTATTAATATACCGCCCCTAGGAAACACAATACCAAATGTTCTGACAAATGTTCATGCAAGGCATTCTTAAGTGAACCTGCAGAAAACGGCCTTTTGAATTAATATTCCAAATTAATCAATAATAATAATAATCCATTTTATCAATTTGTTTACCCTTAGAAGTGAACATACCTCATAATGTTACATCAGGATGTTAAACTAAGCTTTGGCCAAATCAATCATTATTACTGTTTCAGATCTAACTGGAGGTTGAACACACAAAACCTTTTTTTTTGTTTACATCATGCAAACCACTAACATATTTTCCAATTTCAGCATCAGCCTTGTTACTCTCAAATTACATCCTAAATAGGAATATTAGGAATGAAACAAATATTTAATCTTCAGAAATGTTCTTAACAAATAGAGAGTAATGCCATCTTTCTATCTAGTGAATAGCCAACATATTTAAAAAATGTCAGATATACAAAAATAAGCCTAAATACTCTTTTACTATCAAAGTCTAAAGCTAGACCTAAGCTGAACAGTTTTGGTAATGGACAATTTAATCTAGAAACAAAACAAAACTGGACCTGTGTTCTTGTGTGTTCTTCAAAATACATTAGTAAATACCTTGTGAAGTATTCACAATATAACTAATCCTCTCTAGGATATGAAATCCATTCATCTTTAACCAGATACTATTTCCCTATTTATTTTTAGTTCATGATAATAATGGTATAATGTCCACACGTTTACCCATAGCTAGTCACTATGTCAAGATTATCATGTGTGACATAATAATCAGATGTCTTGTTTGCCAAACAAGGATATTAAACCTTAACCCTTTCAGCATTCCAGACCATCATTAAACAATCAGCCTCCCTTCCTAAACACTAAGCATATCGTTCTACACCACCTTCTGATAAACTCTTGCACAGTTATGCTGTAAAATCATTGCATGATTTCTTCAGAGTCTGAACAGACTGAGACCAGCCTGTCTCAAGATCTTGTCATATTGAGAACAGTCAATGATTCATTGTCCTCTTCAGCTGTAGTCAGTGGCAGGGCCCCCAAAAAGCTAGAACCGGCCCTGGTCAGTGGGCTCCAAGGAAACTCTCTCTGGCATTGGGATGTCCTGAGGGGGAAGGGACCTCTGGATCAATGTGACACAATCAGCAGACACACGTTGTCCTCTGTGCCGCAGAAATCCCCCAAAACTGCAGTACCTCTTCACACCACTGTTGCCTTGACAACGAGGCACAAGCAAACTGTGAAACCCTCCTCTGAGATGTGTTCTTTGCACAATTCTTCTGTTTGCAATGAGCAACTTTTCACCAACACCCTGATTCAGAGTACAACCCAAAGGTGGCGCACAACTATCCAATGCTGCTGTAATCACAGCAAATCAGCTACTGAGAAAAACTCAATGTAAATCTCTCCCCCAGCGGGTGACAAAATAAAACAGCTGAGTGTCTATATGGTCAGGAATGCTGAAACATGTGAATGTTAAACCCATTAATGGTAACAGTCTTCCTATTCTTCATTACTTCAGTTCTCAGTTAATAGGCAAAACAAAAAACTTTTCTTAACCACTATAGATTCATCTTTAATCTTCTTGCTTATTCTATTCTTTTCAAATTGTTTATCGAAGTTGTGTGTTACAAGCATGGTTAGATTTGTAACAGAATACAAAACTAACTGTATCCAGCGCTATATATTTAAAACAAGTAATCTGACTACAGTTAATGAATATATTTTGGAACACTTAAAGGAATTATTACAAAATGTAATCTTCATTATTACTAAAGCTGAAACCTAAATAAATCATCACGGAACATTTTTCTGTCCTTACTACTTAATTGTTTCAATAAAAACTAAAAGCATTGTGAAAACTCCCATTTTTGAGAACATCTCTCAACACTTTTATTCCATCTAAGCACGAATGTTTATGACAAACTCGTCCTATTAATCCCAAACGGTCTTTAATGGTATCAATTGTGAACATTTCTTAATATTAATTGTAAATGCAACGTACGTTCTCTTTAGAACAAAGATAGGATAGTTGCAGCTGAAACTGGTTAATAGCAATGTTCTGTTAACCTAGATAAGCCTGTTGTTCTTATATCTAGTAAATATATTCTTATTTCATGTTACTCACAAAACAATATGACATTTTCCAGAATAGTAGTAACTCTATATAACCTGTACTCTCTCTATACTTCTTCAAACCATCTGACTTTTCTCTCTCTCTTCCTCTCTGCGCCCTGCAGCTGCCGGCCCAAGCTTCTCTCATCAAAACCTCTTTTGTTCTCCAACTGTGTGAGATGGCTTTTAGCCTCGTGCAGCACCTCTGTCATGCTTGAACATTAACAGATTCCCTCTGACAAACTTCCAAAAACCTTCTTTTTACTTTCTACTCCTTCTTCATCAATTAAAAAACACCATTGTGGTGGATCGTTTACGTTTTCAGTTTCCTATCTACTTTAAACAACCATCAACTGAGAGTAACTGTATATGATAACAACTCCTAAATAACCTTACAATATATATTTCTTCCAATGAGTTCGTTATTTCATGTCTAACAAATTCTCCTCTTTCCATGTCGTATTGTAGATGGAAAAATCCACCTATTATATCTAATTTGAATAAAGCCTTACATTTAATGTACTTCATATACTCAGTAAACCTCTTTTTACTTTCCCCTAAGGTTGATGTATGTAATATAATTTTCCTTGAAGTATAATTAAGTACAATCCTTAGTTAATGACAAATACCATGAAATTCACAACGCAATGCAACGGTATCAATCATTTCTCAAAGACTATGTTTAAATAGCAGCAAATCATTGTTTATTAATTTCAATATATCTACCACTTCAAATCACACCTTGATCTGTTAATTTTCTATGTATTTCAGTCCAACTCCAGATCACTAGAGAAAAAAGCAAGCAGACACCCTCCGGGCCGCTGCTGCTCTCGAGAGGAAAAAGGGTGGGGGAACTCTCACAGACAAATATTGACACCCCCTTCTCTCTCTCCTGCTGTAGCTCTCAGCCTCCTTTGGAAAAGGAGGGCTTCTTTCAACAATTAACACTTCTGCTATCCTTTTATTCAATTTTTTTTTTTTTGTTTGAACCCACTGTCCTCGTAAGCTCTTAACTCACGCTCCTCTCATTAAAATTCTCCCTTCATTATGACTTCGTATCTATTCATCTGACTTAGGCTGTTTCTGTTACCAGTCAATATTCACAGACTTCATATATATTGATCTGACTTACTGTCCTTGTTACCAGTAAATATTCACAGAAAAAATTCCCCGTACAGTCTATTCAGCTTTTATTGTCCGATGTTTATTCCAACAAGTTTAGCAAGCCTCTCAGCGCGCTTCAACACCGTCTTTCAACGATGTGACGCATGGAGCCGAAACTCAGGCCCACAGAACTCTTTATCGTGACGTTTGGCTTTATAGATTCAACCCCCACAGAACAAAGGATTAATGAGGTCCGGTCACTTCAAAATTGCTTTTTGAAGGTTGCGTTACTCTCCTTTGGATTTAACTTATAACTCAACTTCGATTCCTATGAACCTAAGAATTGTTATTCAGATTCGTCTCCTGGATGCCGTCTGAAAACGGTCACTGGACGTCCCCCAACGAGTCTTCAGCCGTCTCCTTTCTGAAAAAAGTACGGGGCCTTTCACCTTCGTCTTACATACCTCGTTGATTCACTTTTATGTTATATAACTTTCCTACCTATCTAAAATATGTATCTGTACTGTTACTATAAAAACACTGTAAACTTCGTCTGACAACCCTAAAATTTGGAATATGGTCAAATCACAGGTTTCGAATTAAATCGTGTCTGCTCACCTGGTAGCCTATTGTACAGAGCTCTGTTTTTAGTTGTCAGAAGAGGCCGAGATGTTTAGCCCTGGACTATTCCGTCCGCTTGCTGCTGGTGGTCTCTTCCCCGAAAACACCCCACTCAGACACGTCGGGTCACCACTTGTTGGAGATTTGGAGGATGTTTAAAACCAACCTCGTCTCCGCGTGTCGTTTTATAAGCTGGGTAAATTCGTGAAAAGGAAGGGATTAAGAAACACCAGAATACAAGTTACACAATAATCTTGCTTTAATGATAAACAGTAACAGTACAAAATACAGATACAAATACAAAGACAAATACAAACACAAAGGAAGCACTTCCTGCTCTTCCTCCAATCTCACGGATCTGGTCAGTTTGAAGAAAAGAAGAGGCTGGTCTAAAGAAAACATCGGCTTATATCCAAAACCCCAGGAGGAGCTATGCGGCTGCCCCCCCCCCCCCCCGAGGGGTCCTCCACTTAGAAAAGACAGCCAATCAGCGCGAGCCAGAGGCGACCCTTACATTCGAGATAACAAACCCCTCCTTGCAAGTTTCACATACTTTTGGCATTTTATAAAGATAGTTTTAAGATATAGTTTTTTATAGTTGGATTATACAAATAACACATGTGAGTTACCTTAACCTCAAACAATAATAACAAGAGGAAAACATCAGCTCTGATCTCAAGCAGTAAAAAGTACCGCACACTCATTTAGCCTGCAGCTCTTTCAGACACTTGAGCTATTGTTCTTTAAGAATATTCCCTGCAGAATCTTTATTTCAAATAAAAGGTTTCACATTGCATATTTCCAGCTTCCTTTACACATACTGCTATTATTAATACAAAGTAATCAACCACACACATATATTTAAAACAAGTAGATTTCCCTGATCATTTGACATGCTGCTTCCATTTCCCATAGAGTAATAAAACATGTTTAAGCTAATTTCTCCACACTGTTTGTAGCCCTCCAGTACCCACATATGAAAGAATAAAAGCAGAGGAATCAAATAAAACACTAATACAGGAATAGTTGATAAATGATTATACAGGACATCTGATCACAGTAAGAAATACACACACATATTCTCTAGGAAGTGACCCTTGTTATAGGTCCGAATGTCCTGTCCCCTGAAAGTCATGAGTTTTGGTTGATTAACAGAAGTTTAATTGTTCTTGTGGCTTAATGGCTTCCCTGAACTTCCCTTCACCCCAAAGTCAGCTTGCTAGGAATGAATACATTTTATTGATAAGCTCAAAAGGACGTTTATCTTGGTTACTGCTGGGTGACCCAAGTCTCCAGGCCTGCAGGATGTGTAGGAGATAAACATTAATTCTACAAGACTTTAACTACATTATCTGAAAATGTATCTGGGACTTCCCCTGTTAATTGCAAGCACTATTGATAATTAACAGAGAGACCCTAGGGGCCTCTTCTTGGTATCTGCTAGGCAGAAGTCACTCAATGCAGAAATCACAAGTTTAACACATATTCTATATAAGGTGACATTAAAATGAATATACCAGATTGAACTTTCCTGCCATAACACGTTACTTTAATCCTTCAAATAATTCAAATAATCCTTCAGTCTGAATATCTGAGGTTGTGGTGACTGATGTTGCACTCTCTGATCATTCCTGTGTTTTCTTTGAGAGCTCTATTTCTGTTCACAAAAATGTTCAAAAAGAGGAAACCACAAAGCGATATTTAACTGAAAATACTAGGGAAATGTTTACTCAGAATTTTTCTTCCACACTTGCTCCTGCTAACATCTCAGTAAATGAGCAAGTAGATAATTTTATTAAAAAAATGTTATTGATGCCATTGCTCCAACTAAGGTAAAGGAAGTGACTGGCAAGAAAATAGGTGCAGTGGGCATGCATAACACGGCATAACACCAGTGTTGTGTCAAATTATGCATCCCCGTCGTGAAATGCACCCCTTGTCACGGGAACGCGCATTTGAACGTATAGTCCGCTATTCTATGTTGTCTTTTTGATTGTTGGGTTGTCGAATCCTGGATTTTGCATTCATTCGTCACTTATTTTTCAGTACATTTTTTATTTAATATATGTTTTTATCTAATTGTGACGTCCTGTCTGTATACTTGTGCTAGTACTTGTGCTTTACAATGTATTGTTTATTTTTACATCAAGTTCTTGAGGGTGGGATTAATAAAAAACATTTTATTTTGGGGGGTGCTTTTTATGAACAGCCTGGTTGCCACAATATGCACCCCTTGCTATCTCTGACAATAAACATGTCACATACATGAAACTTGCTCCATTTATTGGTGTTAGTCCTACAACTATACCCTTCTAATTGCTTGAGGGTGGGATTAATAGAAGCATTTTTTTGGGGGGGGTGCTTTTTACGGCAGGCCAGGGGGTGCATTTCACAACGGGGGTGCATAATTTGACACGACATCGGTGCTAACAGTTCACAAGTGTGCGTCCCCCCCCCCCCCCCCCCCTCCTCTCTCTCCCGACAGGTAATAATGGATTTTGAGGGAAATGTTACGATCCTGTCCGTCAAAATGACGGGCAGCGAAAAAGTCTAGCGCAACCTCTGGTTCCAGTCAGGCTGTCGTCCAAACCACAGCACTGAGACTGCTCTTGTAAAGGTCTTCAATGACATCCACTTAAACACAGACAGTGGCAGAACTTCAGTGTTAGTATTATTAGATCTCAGTGCTGCGTTTGACACAGTTGACCACAACATATTACTAGACCGACTGGAAAACTGGGTGGTACTTTCGGCAACAGTTCAATATTGGTTTGAATCCTACTTAAAGGACAGAAACAAATTTGTTTCTATGGGTAAATAAACGTCTGAGTTGACAAATATGATATGTGGGGTTCCTCAAGGCCAGTGGCGTAACAAGGTCGTGATTGGCCCCGGTACAAATATTGTTTCGGGCCATCCCCCCAAACATAAGCGTGCACTGATGCGCTCACACACGCACGGACATATACAACCACTCAGAAGCGCCACATGTAGGCTACCAACACAAACAGCCTGCCCTGGCCTCAAACCACCACAGCCTGACAACGGCACAGCGAACTAAGAAGAGGATTACACCTGTTTCCTTGATATTTGTCTGTGGGGAATGGGCCAGTAGGCCTACATGGACTGGTTGCTATAATATAGCTTTTGATCTTGGTGTCGGGGGTCTCAATAACGCCATAGAGTCCCCTATCGGTTGGGGCCCTTGGGGGAACTGTTTGACCACCGCCGGGCACAGCCAAATCCAGCCTCTCCTCCTGGCTGGCTGGAGACGATGGTTGCACAGCCACAGCCACGGATACAGCTTCACTTGTGGAGCTAGATGGCAATGATGGTGGTGAGGCAGGTGAGCTATCGTTAGCCTCCGGCTGCCGCTGCACGTCAACATTGCTAACGTTAGCGCTCGATTTCGAGGACGATGTATGAAAAAAAAAACTGTCTAATTTCGTCAGTTTAGCTGTTACATCTCCTTGTTCTCTCTTGTCCTTTCTCTTTTGAGTGCTGCTCTTGTACTTTGGTTTGCTGTTCATTATAAATGCAAGCTATTACATTTTTTATAATGCTGCCGAACTTGCTGTTGCTAGCTACAGTTCAGTACAGGTTGATTAAACGGTTCGCTCGTCACGCAATGTATCACATGACATGAAAGAGATCAAGGTCATTGGACAGACAAATTACAAATTAATGTAGGTTGCTTGGTTACTTTGAAGACTGCGTGAACCAGTCAATGCCATTGGGGCGCCAAACGGCATTGACAGGTTCACGTTGGACCGGCTGCCCCGTCGATAGTCACGCCACTGCTCAAGGCTCCATCTTGGGGCCTCTTCTCTTTAACATCTACATGCTACCACTGGCTCAGATAATGAAAAATAACAAAATAAGTTACCATAGCTATGCGGATGAAACCTACATTTACATAACCATTTCACCAGTAGACTATTCTCCAATTAAAACACTGAGTAAGTGCATTGAACAAATCAATGACTGGATGTGTCAGAACTTTCTCAAATTAAACAAAGATAAAACTGAGGTAATGGTTTTTGGAGCCAAGGCAGAACGTATAAAAGTTAGCGCTGAGCTTCAGTCTGCAATGTTCAAAACAACAGATAAAGCCAGAAATCTAGGTGTAGTCATGGACCTGAGTTTCAACAGTCACATTAAAACAGTTACTAAATCAGCCTACTATCACCTAAAGAACATATCTAGGATTAAAAGACTGATGTCACAGCAGGATTTGGAAAAACTTGTCCATGATTTTAACATCCATGTCGACAACCCCCAGGACAGAGGGGCTAAAGAACTGTTTTGTGTTCTTGATAGCTATGGACTGACTCAGCATGTGACGGAGCCCACGCACAATAAGGGGCACACTCTGGACTTAATTATCTCAAAGGGTCTGAATATCTCTGAGGTTGTTGTGACTGATGTCACACTCTCTGATCATTCCTGTGTTTTCTTTGAGAGCTCTATTTCTGTTCACAAAAATGTTAAAAAAGAGGTAACCACAAAGCGATATTTAACTGAAAATACTAGGGAAATGTTTACTCAGAATTTTTCTTCCACACTTGCTCCTGCTAACATCTCAGTAAATGAGCTAGTAGATAATTTTATTAAAAAAATGTTATTGATGCCATTGCTCCAACTAAGGTAAAGGAAGTGACTGGCAAGAAAATAGGTGCAGTGGGCATGCATAACACGGCATAACACCAGTGTTGTGTCAAATTATGCACCCCCGTCGTGAAATGCACCCCTTGTCACGGGAACGCGCATTTGAACGTATAGTCCGCTATTCTATGTTGTCTTTTTGATGGTTGGGTTGTCGAATCCTGGATTTTGCATTCATTCGTCACTTATTTTTCAGTACATTTTTTATTTAATATATGTTTTAATTTAATTGTGACGTCCTGTCTGTATACTTGTGCTTGTACTTGTGCTTTACAATGTATTGTTTATTTTTACATCAAGTGCTTGAGGGTGGGATTAATAAAAACATTTTATTTTGGGGGGTGCTTTTTATGAACAGCCTGGTTGCCACAATATGCACCCCTTGCTATCTCTGACAATAAACATGTCACATACATGAAACTTGCTCCATTTATTGGTGTTAGTCCTACAACTATACCCTTCTAATTGCTTGAGGGTGGGATTAATAGAAGCATCTTTTTTGGGGGGGTGCTTTTTACGGCAGGCCAGGGGGTGCATAATTTGACACGACATTGGCGCTAACAGTTCACAAGTGTGCGTCTCCCCCCCCTTGCTTATTGTGTTAGGTAGTTTCCTGTGTGAAGTCTCAGCAGCACCAATGTGAATACTACAAAGTGAGACTATAAAAACTAACCTGGCTATGAGAAATGTATTGGAAAGCGTATGTGTTTGCAGGTTGTTGCTGAATTTGTATCCTCATGGTTGATTGCAATTATATTGTAAAAACTTTTGGATGAAGGTTAAATGTAAAACAAAGTTGTGGATTAAAAATACATTCGGAATATGCTCATACGTTTTTTATATTAAATACAAATGATGTGACTTTGTCCGGCAGTGGCTCAGTCAGTAGGGGCTTGGACTGTGAGCCGTAGGGTTGCCGGTTCAAGTCCCCGAACAAGTAGTCCATATGGAGTATGGGCTACTTGGAGAGGTCCCAGTTCACCTCCTGCCCTGCCGTGGTGCCCTTGAGCAAGGCACCCCCCTTCCCCCCCACTCCCAATGCGCTGTACGATAGCTGCCCACTGCTCCTAGTACTAGACTCCTGGTGCTAGGGTGGGTTAAAAGCAGAGGCCACATTTCACTGTGCTCTGCATGTGTGACCATTAAAGAGGGTTTCATCCCTCCGATTCTATCTATCTATCATGGCTGGTCACACCTTTACCCACTCAAACAAACAAACACCTGATGGTCACACAGCTGGGGGAGTTAACATTAAATACAGAAAGGAAGATGACGTTATAGAGAAATGACAGAACTACAAAGTGTACTCACTGAGAACGAAGATCAAACTGTGGCAGACGTCCATGTTCCAGTCTCTGATGGTTGAAGGCTGCCTCTCTTTTTCTTCTTCACCGGCAAACCAACACGTTTTCACTAAACGATGGAGTCCCTGCTTAAAATACAATAAACAGCTTGAATCTCCTCTAACACCTGCATGTGTATCACGTATGGTTTCACTTTAAAACTTTGTAACTTAATTCAGGAAAATAATATATTTAGCTTTTAAAGGTCCCATGACATGGCCACTTCTACTGATCATAACTCCATTGTTGAGGTCTACTAGAATAGATTTACATTGTTCAATGTTCCAAACTCACATTGGTTTCTCACACAGCATCTCCGTAAAGTATGTGTATTCACTCTCTGTCCTACACGGCTTGTTGGAGCTCCTGCCCCCCCCCCTCCCTGTGAGCCCAGTGTGCTCTGATTGGTCGGGACGTTGAGGCTCGTGGCTGCTGTGAGATGCTGCGAGGAGCGGACAGGCTTCCGGGTCGGCGATACAGCGAGAACAAGCGAAACTCATCCTGAGCACACACAAACACTCACAGCCGAAGTAAAACTTAGCAGCCCGAAAAACGTTTACCCATTTAAACAGTCGTGGTAGATACCTTGTTTGTTTTAAACATCATAAATACACAAACAACAGTGAATACTTACAGGTTGTGTACCCGAATCTCCCGCTGGTCCAAACAAAGTAGGAACAGCATCGTTCTTCAGTGCCCTACGCTGTACATATCCGGCATGAATCGCTGAAAGGTTTGTGAAGCTTTGTTTCGTGAAATGCTGGCAGAGGGTGTGGCCTCTGGGTATTCACACGTCACAGTACCCAGGAAGGAAACATTGGAAAATGAGAAATCTCCAACGAGGCGTTTTGGGGCAGCATGGACTGTGTTAGAGTTTTACTCGCTACAGGGTGTACTTTGAGGGTCTGTGACTCTGAAAACCGTTTACATGCAGAAAACCTTCATCACACACAAGGGGACGGGTAATAACCGGAAAAGCATGACATGGTCCCTTTAACATTTAAATTATTGTGAAACACATTTCAGAAATAATTTAACATAACTTTTATTTGTATATGTAGAAAGTGTGTTGTGCAGCAGATGCAGTACAGAGCAGGAAGAGCGCTAATATAAAAAACAATATATAAAATAAAACTATTAAAAAAATCCAAATATATATAAACAATACAAACAGGGTACAAGTCTGACACATTACTCAACAGTATGAGGAGTGGCATCTTTTATCCCATATTGATCACATCCATAGTTTCATATCTTTTTATTCTGATATAATAAAATATTTATGAAGTCTTAAACCAAAATAGTCAATTTAATAGTCAAAGCTAATTTGAAGCAACATATCTTATGCTAATCTGCTAACTTGACTAGAACAGTCTATCTTACAGAGATAACTTTAATACCATATCAAGTGTAATAAAATGAACTTTATAAATAAATTGAAGCCATAAAAGAGCTTTTTACATTAAACTACAGATCATTTAACTGAGGCTTTTATCCAAAGGGACGTACAATAAGCTCAACCAGCTTTGACCTGAAGCAAACTGTTGAAGCGGCACGTTTGTGAACTAGAGCAGAGCTGGACTGATCATCACATGAGCAGGTCATTCAGAGCAGGTTTGAAATAAGTAAATGGTTAAATAATCGTACATATTCCCACAAACATCTCTCTGTTTCAGATTATTTACGCGGCTGCTTAATTCACACCAGCTTCTTCTGCCAGACTGTGAGAGTTATTGGGGGTTGTTAACAGTAGAGTACAGAGGGGGCTTGTCAGAGCTAGCTTCCACCCGAGGAACAGAGTAGATAACACACTCAGCGTCACCGTGGAAACCGCTGTGGGACGAGCCGACGCTGACAAATTTGATCTCAGAGTAGGCGTGTTGACTCGGGTCGTCTTCAGCCTGGAGTAAAAAACATTGCTTAATTAAATGTGTCTTTAACAACAGAACAAAACAAGCAACTGGACTTAGTTGGGAAGTTACGGAAAAAACGTTCAGAAGTTCTGTTTGTTTAGGTATTTTATTCATATTTACACGTAATATAATATTACTGCAGACATTTTCTGAAATGAATCAAAGCCAAATCTGGCATTTCAGTAAATATGATCAGGAAGCAGCAACAGGTACAAAAATGCAGTCCTACTGAGCTAATGTTTTGTGATCCCAAAGTTAAAGTTGTATAAAAAATGTTGGTGTATTTTGTAAACTAGCTGCAGTGACATCGTTGTAGTAATCATTGGTTTTGGCTCAATGTGGTTGAGTTTATTGAGTGTACATTGAAGAGATTTCCACAGGAGATTTCACATAGATCCTAATAGTACACTTTGTTGGTCTTCAGAAGAATGAATTAATATGACGCTCAGATTTCCTCAAACTCACCTCTGGTGCAGAAGCACATTGTATTTCCTCATGAGGTTCTGAAAAACACAACAGTACTTTGAGAACAAAAGTATTTAGGCCAACCGTTAAAATCTGAGTAAAACAAGATAAATAGATGTGTGTTGAGTTTGTAAACAACAGAATATACAGTATATTCAATCATTAACCACCCTGCCAAGTATCAATTACTAAATGTAATAAGTATACAAAATAAGGATTCAATGAAAAAATAACAAGCTATGGCTGTACATGTTTCTGAAATGATTATTAACAACAAAACAAAGCCACTGATGAAAACTGAATAAGTATATAAAATAAGGTTTCAATGAGCTATGGCTGTACATGTTTTTAAAATGCATATTCACTTTAGAAAAGCCTCTGATCCGACTTCACTGAGTCTCCAAAACAGAGGAAGCTGTCCTCTCAGCTCTCTCTGTGTGTGTGTGTGTGTGTGTGTGTGTGTGTGTGTGTGTGTGTGTGTGTGTGTGTGTGTGTGTGTGTGTGTGTGTGTGTGTGTGTGTGTGTGTGTGTGTGTGTGTGTGTGAGACCTGCCTCCTCACCTTTGGCTTTACAAGTCCTCTTCCTGCAGAATACCAGCACAGACAGTGATGACACGATGAGCAGGACGACCAGAGTCAGAGACACATACAGGACCACAGCTGTTTGAGCACAATAACAAGTTGCAGTTAATGGTAAACTATGACATCTAACATTTAGAGTTTCCATAATCCATTTCGTTTTTTTGAGGGGGACAGGTTGTCTCTAGCTGAAGACAAAAGGTCAACAGTATTTTCCATATCGGTCAAAATAGAGTAAACATTATGAATGCTGGGACCTTAAAGGTGCAGCATTTTAAAATCTAAGTTGTAATGTGTTTTGAAAGATGCTAATTGAAATGTGCAGGTTGTGATTGTATAAAAAGCATAGAACGATATGATGGAAGAATGTGATTGACTTTCCAATGCTTTATTATGTTTCATACTGTAAGTTGTTGCAGCAATTGTATACATTATTCAGCAACACAGTGTGTGGTTGAACCTTCACTTGGTGATGTTTCACGTTGCTCTGTGGCTTTAGGGGAGGCTGGTGAAGATGTGGAGCTTTCACTTTGGTTTGATGTTTCTGTAGAGGCTGATGGGACGGATGATGGAGGAGTAGAAGTGGTCAGAGCTGTGAACAAAAACAAGCAAGAAGTCCTGATGAGAGAAATGAGATCCTCCTAGACACAGGGTGTGTTTCAGCTGAACTCTTTTACATGGAGAGTTTAAAACATCATGAGACATGAAAAACATTTTCATTATCAAGCAACTCACCATCAGTGACGATGAGCCTAAAATTCTGGTATAGATGATTAGAGTCAGGTCTGCCCAGACTACACCTGTACCATCCTGAGTCAGACTGGGTCAGCTGTTCGATGCTCACAAACACAAATCCTCCTGTTTGATATCCTACAAGATATATGATGCTGTATCTGCCTTCTTTCAAATCTTTGTAAGTCCCAACAAGAACGTCTCTTTCACATTCTTCCTTGCAGAAGAACATCTTGGTTCCATATTGAGTAAAGGAGCATTCAACTAGAATATTTCCTCCAGTTCTAGCATTGATTGTTTTTTCTGCAGAAAGATCACCAACAAGTTTTGCTGTTGACAAACAAAAACAATCAATAGTTACTATTTGAAGTTTACAAATCGTAGTTTCAATATTTTAAACTTGGTATATTTTCAGACGTTATCCAGTCACTGAGGGATGAGGTGTGACGATTTAATGAAACAGGTTTTTGACTGAAATTCTTTATTATTTTATTTCAGTTTGATTTGGTATCATTATACTTTGGATTTATATTAGATTTGAATGCTTTAATAAAATCGCAGGCTTTGTATTTTTAGTTATAAATAGTGTCTGATTGAGCTAAACTGATAATTACATTATTAAATATGTGAACTTTAGGAAGATGATCTGTTGACATTTTTTTGAAAGGATGTCCTTACCCCTTGAACTGATCATTTTATATTATGACATACCCTGAGTTTCCTTGAGTTAATTTGCTCATAACTTAGTAAAACATTACTTATCTAAACACTTCTGCATTAACTGTTCTTGAGAAAAGAGGAGCTCGTCTCTTTGTGCAGAAGTGTTTTAAACGGTGAGGTTTAAGCAGAATGCATGTTTTAGGGAAGTAGTGAGCATACAGTAAATTACATTAGGACTATACAGCATTAGTTGTTTTAGAGTTAGATAACGAATGTTTTAATATATTTCTGCTGTTGTAAAACGAGGCCCTGAATTAATTTCACATTCTTTAAGACTTTTCTCCATTTTGGGATTCTTTGTTCACCGTGGAGTCATGTTAGGAAAAGTTATCAAATTCAAGATGATCTGAAAATTGTAATTTGGGGGTTCGCTTTTAAAGGGCCCATGTCACGGCCATTTCTACTGATCATAATTCCATTGTTGAGGTCTGCATCCACAAACCACCAGTTCAGTTGTAATTGTCTTACTTGTTAACAGAACAGAGAGCGGCCGTATGATCTACTTCATTCAGATAAGAACAGAGACAACAGATCAATATGCTCGTGCCCCGGTATTACATTCTCCCTCAATAATGTTCTAAACAATAATATTCAAATACACGTGTGCACGTGTTTCGG